>NC_046157.1:76780133-76947633 GCF_011064425.1 Rattus rattus | reverse complement strand
GGAGAAGGGCGGGCCCTGGCCTCCTGCCCGCCAATCACAGCGGGCAGCTCGCGAAAGAGCGGGTGACCCCGCCAATCAGCATCCACAGCCGCGGTCTAGCTGAGCAGTTGGCTACAGTTGTTGCAACTTTTTTCGAAAGCTGGGTTTCCCGGGAGATTCCAGGAGTTGACAGAGCCGGGCCATGGCTAGAGGAGAACGTGTTTGCTGGGCAGTCAAAGATCTATGCCTACATGAGTCCGAACAAATGCTCTGGAATGCGCTCTCCACTGCATGAAGAGAACTCGGTCGCACATCATGAGGTCAAATGCCCGGGGAAACCATTGGCCGGAATCCACAGGAAGCGAGAAGAGAAAAGAAACGCTGGGAATGTTATCCGAAGCGCTGTGAAGTCAGAAGAACAGAAGAGCAAAGATACCAGGAGAGATCCCCAGGCGCCTTTTCAAACCAAAAACCTGAAGCAACAGAACCTCCACAAACTCCACCCCTGTCATGTGATTCTACCAGTGTAGCAGTTGCTAAGCAAGCCCTGAAAAAGCCCTTCAAGGGCAAGCAGGCCCCTCGGAAGAAGTCTCAAGGGAAGACACAGCAGAATAGAAAACTCACAGATTTCTACCCCGTGCGAAGGAGCTCCAGGAAGAACAAAGCTGAGCTGCATCATGTCTGAAGAAAGGAAGAAGATAGATGAGCTAATTGAGAGCGGGAAGGAAGAGCCATGAAGATTGATCTAATCGATGGCAAAGGCAGGGGTGTGATTGCTACCAAGCGATTCTCCCGGGGAGACTTTGTGGTAGAATACCATGGAGACCTCATTGAAATCACCGATGCCAAGAAGCAGGAGGCTCTGTACGCACAGGACCCTTCCACGGGCTGCTACATGTACTATTTTCAATATCTGAGCAAAACCTACTGCGTGGATGCCACTCAAGAAACGAACCGCCTGGGGAGGCTGATCAATCACAGGAAGTGTGGGAATTGCCAGACCAAACTGCATGACATCGACGGCGTGCCTCACCTCATCCTCATAGCCTCCCGAGACATCGCGGCCGGGGAGGAGCTCCTGTACGACTATGAAGACCGGAGCAAGGCCTCCATGGAAGCCTACCCTTGGCTGAAGCACTAACCAACCATGTGGCCTCCCTACCTCCCTCCCTGCCACCCTGCCTCCTTCAAAGGACAAAGTGCCCTCAAAGGGAAATGAATTTTACACACACACACACACACACACACACACACACACACACACACACACACACACACACTCACACTCTTACTCTTAGCTAATTACTTCAAATGTTTTTAAAAAGTATATTAAAGACGCCTTTTCATGTAGTATTTAAATATCTGTTACAGGTTTCCAAGGTGGACTTGAACAGATGGCCTTATATTACCAAATCTTTTATATTCTAGTTGTTTTTCTACCTTTCTGCATATAAGCTGAACGTTTGTGCTTCCCGCGCAGTAAGACTCGCACAGGCTTTAGAGAATGGAGTTGAACATGAACTAGGAAGCCAGGCTCTGCCCAAGAGGAAAGCCAGGACTCCCCCGCACCCCACGTCCGAGGACAGGCCAGTGTGCTGCCACCCCCACGCACAGCCTGGACGGGATGTCTCCAAGCTTTTGTTCTCCTCAGCGTCTTGACAGGTGTACACATTGACGTGTATGAATATTTTTTAGCAAAAGTTTCACAGTAAGCTAGTCTTCCCCTCTGCTTTCTCCAAAGCTCACTGAGCCCGGGGCTCGGAGGCCCGGCCCTCGGAGGCCCGGCCGGGAATAGACCTCTTCCACAGGCTTACGGCTTTTCCAGGCACCTTGAAGCATCAGGGTGGGCAGTCAGACTAGAGGCGGGCATGGAAAAGCACTGTTCTCCTGCCCAAGAAGGGCACGTCTCCTGAAACTGCATTAATTCTTTATAGAAATGCGAACACCGAATTTATTTTAAAAAATAATAAAAAAAACAAAATAGTAAAAAAAGACATTATATACAATATAGTTATAGATATATATATCAAATTATTCAGTACTATGTAGAAATGCTTTTAAAATTTACTTTAGCCTAGAAATATTCATTATATGTTAATAAGCAAGATACCTACCAGCATTTAATTATAGTTACTCCATATGCCATACTTTCCTGTAAGAAATGGCCAAGCTGGACTGGAGAGATGGCACAGCCATTAAAGGATAGGCTCACAACCAAAAGTGTAAGAAATGGCCAAGTTCATCAAACACAAATCATATTCTGTGTGTTTTCAACTCTTCTGTCGCAGAACTAGACCTCCATAGGTGACATTCAATACCGAGGTTGTCTTCCACAGCATCCCACAACCACAAGATGCCTGTTTCCTGACAGCTAGCATTCAATATGGAAACTATTACATTGTATGTAGGGGGCACCTTTAAACCATATGATATATTAACAAGTGGGAGAAAAAATATAAGGAAAACAGAAAGCCCTGGAAACTGCATATGAAATCACCTAAGGAGTGAGGATAATAAGTAACACTTTCCTTACAGATTCACTGAGGACACCTTTTCCTTTATGGTCAGCAAGCCAAGCTGCTTGCCCTGTGGCTGTTATTTAGCCATTGTAATTACCCTGTACTGAACTAAAAGTCACCCTCCGCGCACACAAATGTCCACACATTTTGTAAGTTGAAAATATTAAACATTAGTTATTACCATTCCAGATGAAAGACAAACATCGTACATTTCCATTTTGATTCATATCCTGGTCCTTAGACAGTAAAATTCCCTACAGTAGTTGTCTTAAAATACAAATGCTGACGAGTCTTAGCTGGCTTTGCCATTGGCATTATTCTCAACCAATTGCAGCAAATGATTGACAGAATGTTCTAAGAATTTCCTAAGTCATGACATTATACTAATTTAATGATATATGATTAGAATATGACCAGTACATAAGGCTAAACCCTCATGTGGAAGAGAAATGGTACTTTATTAAATCATTTGAATAATGAGAATAATTCATATATAAAAATGAGAATTTTCTAAATAGTGAAAGTATTGTGTCAAATATTGAACTTTAATTGTGGAGGCATACGATCCCAATTTTACTGGATAATTTTTTAATTTATAGTCCAGCTGTCTCCACCCTCCTTATTGGTTCCCCTTCCCACAGTTCCTCATCCTATTCCTTCTGCACCTTGCCTCTAAGAGGGTGTTCCTCACCCCCCAGGTTTCATCTTCCCTGGGGCCTCAAGTCTCTTGAGAATTCAGCACATCTTCTCCCACTGAGCCCAGACCAGGCAGTCCTCTGCTATAATGTGCTGGGGGTCTCATATCTGCCCATGAATGCTGCCTGGCTGGTGGCTCAGTCTGGGAGCCCCCTGGGGATCTGGGTAAGTTAATACTGTTGGTCTTCCTATGGGTTCTTCCTCCCTTTCAGCTTCTTCAATCCTTCTCCTAATTCAACCACAGGGGTCCCAGACTTCATTCCAATGGTTGGGTATAGGTATCTGCTTCTTACTCAGCTGCTGGTTTGGCCTCTCAGAAGACAGCTATGCCAGTCGTCCATCTGTAAGCACATCATAGCATCAGTAATAGTGCCAGGCCTTGTTACCTCCTCGTGAGATGGATCTCAAGTTGGGCCAGTCAATGGAGTTTCTTCTCCATTTTTCTCCCTGCAGTTCTTTTAAACAAGAACAATTATGGGTCAGAAATTTTGACTGTGGGTTAGTGTCATGGTTTGGATATGCTTGGCCCATGGACTGGTACTATTCAGAGGTGTGGCCTTGTTGAGGTAAATGTGTCACTGTGGGTGTGGGGTTTAGGGCCCTAGGCCTAGTTGCCTGGAAACCAGTCTTTTGCTAGCTGTCTTCAGATAAAGATGGAGAACTCTCAGCTCTGCATAGAGGCTGCCATGCTCCCATCTTGATAATGGACCGATCCTCTGAATCTGCAAGCCAGCCCCAAATGTTTGTTGTTCTTTATAAGACTTGCCATGGACATGGTGTCTCTTCACAGCATTAGAACCCTAAGACAGTTAGTAACTCTATCCCTCCCCTTGAAGCTCTGTCTGTCTACCAGAGGTGGACAGTGGACTCTCTCCATCATTGGGCATTCTGGCTAAGGTCATCCCATTGACTCCTGACAGCCTCTCACCTTTTGGGTTTCTGATACTTTCTAGAGGGTTCCCCCGACATCCCTCCCCACATGGTTTCATATTTCCATTCATTTTCCTGTCCCTCTGGGCTTCTCTCTTGTTCCCTCTCCCCATACTTGATCCTATTCCCCTATTACCCTTCCCTCCTCCCACCCAAGTCCCTCCCTCCCTCTGTCTCCCATGATTTTCTTCCCCCTTCTATTTTCTTCCCTGAGGATTGAGGCAGCCTCACTTGGGCCTTTCTGTTTGTTACAGTTCTTATGGTCTGTGGATTGTATCCTAGGTTTTCTGTATATTTGGCTAATGTCCACTTATTAGTGAGTACATACCATGCATATCTTTTTAAGTCTGGGTTACCTCATTAGGAATGATATTGTCTAGTTCCATCTATTTGCCTGCAAAATTAGTGATATCCTTGTTTTTAATAGCTGAGTAGCATTGCATTGTGTAAATGAACTACACTTTTCGGTATCCAGTCTTTGGTTGAAGGACATCTGGGTTGTTTTCAGCTTCTGCCTATTACAAGTAAAACTGCTACAGACATAATGGGGCACACATCCTTGTGGTATAGCAGGACATCTTTGGGTACATGCCTAAGAGTAGTATATCTGGGTCTTCAGGTAGAACTATGTCCAATTTTCTGAGGAACCACAAGATTGATTTCCAGAGTGGTTGTAGCAGTTTGCAACCCTACTAGCAATGGAGGAGTGTCCATCCTCTTTATCCACAGCTTTGCCAGCATCTGCTGTCACTTAAGTTTTTGATTGGCGCAAGGTGGAAGCTCCGGTTGATTTGCATTTCTCTGATGACTAAAGACTTTGTACATTTTTTATTGGACAGTTTATGTATTTGAATTTCAAATGTTATCCCCATTCCTGGATGCCCCCTATCCCATGCCTACTTCCCTTGAACATTTCTTTAAGTACTTCTTGGCTCCTGAGATTCTTCTGTTGTGAATTATCTGTTTAGCTCTGTAACTGGGTTATCTGGTTTCTTGGAGGTTAAGTTCCTGAGTTCTTTATCTAGTTTGGATATTAGCCTTCTATATGATTCAGGGTTAGTGAAGTTTTTTTCTTTCCCCCAATCTGTAGGTTGTGGATTTGTCCTATTGATGGTGTCTTTTGCCTTACAGAACTTTTTCAGTTTCACAAGATCCCATTTATCAATTGTTGATCTTAGACTCTGGGCCACTGCATTCTGTTCAGGAAATTTCCCACTCTGCCTTCCCATTTGCTCTTTTATTCAATTCAGTGTCTCTGGTTTTATATTGAGGTTATTGATCCCCTTGGACTTGAGCTTTATTCAAGGTGATAAACATGGAATTATTTTAATTCTTCTACATACAGACTAACAGTTAGACCTGCACCATTTATTAAAGATTCTTTCTTTTTTCCACTATATGTTTTTGGCTTCTTTGTCAAAGATCAAGTGTCCATAGGTGTCTGGGTTTATTTTTATTAAAAGTAGTAAAATAGAAAATGTTAAAAAGAATCATAGATTTTTTTTTAAACTTGGATTAAATTTAACTTAGATAGTAATCTTCCCTAACCCTACATCCAATAGAGGACTAATATCCAAAATATATAAAGTCATATTCTACACTATTCAGAATATTTAGCTGATATCCAATCAGGTAAATTTTCATGCACTTTTGTTTCTGATTTATATCTTTTCAATCACCTCAATAAGATGCAGCTTCTGTTATTTCACAGGTGGGTTGATCTCTCTCGTCCTGCCATGCTCTACTCTCATGATTTCCCCTGAGTTGAAATGTCCCTTACTGGAAGAAGGCTCATGAGACTCTGGAAATAAACAAACCATAATCCAGGGAAAACTTACGAGATTTCCAAGGCTCCTTCCGATAAAAGTAGTAAAGAACTGTTGAACTGCGGTCCTTAACCTCAACGATACTTGAAGATAGTCTAAGACTTATCAAGCTGCTTACAAGTTATGCAGAAATTGATAGGATTAAACCTGTTGAGAGTAGTCTAGTGGCTACCCACATTGGATATATATCTCTTGGTGATAGGGGTGCCTTTGAATTGCCCATGCCCTTTTAATTAACCTTTAACCCATACTCCACAGTAGTCACATGACCTCATTAGTTAATCAAGTTGAACTTGGAATCTCTGTTACTTTGGTCTGTTATCATCTCCACATAGTGTGAAGATACATTTATGTCACAAACACACAGGAAAAGTATCCTACAAAACACAGTTCACAGATTTTAGTCAGGCATAGCTTTATCTCAAGCCTTCAGGATTGAAGTTTGCATTTTCTTTACCACCTAAAATGTTTATCCTTTTTTACTAAATTATACTCATCATAAAAGTTACAGATAACTCTTGGGGCCTCTTCTGCTTTCCTGATATCCCATGAGATTAGGATTTCTCCTTACCCTCTTATACAGTTCAATCATCATTCCATTCCATGAACCACAGTGATAAGCAAATGGCACCTGCTATAGATTCTTCTCCACTAGATTATTAGTTCCATGAGAGTGAGAAGTCTGTTACTTAGCTCTGTAACTTTCAGGCTCAAAACAATTCTTGGCATCTTCTCTGTTTCTTATAATAATTCCTTATGAACACATGAGTAAGTATACGTTAAATAGGGCACCTTGTAGATGTGTGATAGTTTTTCACTAATCTCTGTAGGAAGTATCACCGATGCATTTATAGTTTCTGATAAGGGCATGAGAACAATGAAAACATGCCCCTACTTACATTGCCAGACAATCTGACACTTAAGTCAAAGAAACACTGTGACACATGGAGGATGTTTATCACAATCAAGTGCAATGTTCCGTTTTCAAAGAGCATCCTAAGTGATGCAACTCAAAGTGGGAGGAAAGCTGCTCATCCTCGAAGCCTCCTCCTGGGCTCTGTTGTTGGAGGGGGTGGAAACTGAAAAGAAACTGTATAGAAGATGGTGCACACTTGCCAACGTAGCTGTGTTCAGCCACTCTTTAGTTCTGCCAAAGTGGAGGTGGTGCAGGGAGCATGGTCTGCAAAACAGCAGATGAGGGTGGCTTGGTCCCCATGGAAACCAGATCTCCCATTGAGAAGTAAACAGATTTGGTACTTTTGTCATCAGTACCCTTCAAAAATTGCAAAACAATCCATTTTATTGTATTGTCTTAAAAGAATTATTCTAAGACATATTTTCTGGAGGATACTTCCAGTTCCGCATGAGTGTTATGAAGTTAGGTTCCATCTAAAACACTGAAATGAGATGTTTTGAAAGTTCCATAGTTATCATCATGGTTCAGTACTCCACTGAAGTCTGTGAGAGTAACTGGAGCCTATCATTTATGGAGAATGAGATATGAATGTCCATCTCAAGGTGAAACATCACTCCACTATGAAATTTATACAATGAAAATACTGATAATTGTAATTAGATAACAATCAAATCATAGCACAGCAGTCAAGTGTTAGACTGTGCTTTGCATTTCTAAGTAAACAGAAGATTATCTTTCATCCTAACATGTGATTCGAACATCTTTGAGAGCTGTAGATAAAATATGTGATTCTAACTTTTGAAGCTGCTACTATATGTATTTGCAACTCTATAATTGTGAGAGAATGTGTATGTGTTCAATAAATATTTATTATCTAGTAAATTCTATTCCATGTGTAGACATGACAAGAATTTGACCATTCCTTATATACAGAAGTAATCTGACTTCCCTTATACACTTGTTTCTCTTGAAGATAATATATCAATCAAGATAAAGTGCTGAAATAGGAAGAAAACTATCTAACCATTTAGTATCCAAATTATATTAAATATCTATTTAACTCTAGCTGAGATGTTTGGCATATTCTACACATATAACTGAGGTGACCCCTCCCTCATTTTAACATTTAAGTCAAATCAAAATAACAATTATGCTCTCACAAGTATTAATTTACCCTTTATCTTAAGATACATTTACCATTTAAGATACATCAAGAACTCATTGTTCTTGAGTTTGGGTAGATGTTTAAGGGTCCTGCTGCAGAGTTCTGCTGTTGTGACCAACAGTGTTATTACAGAAAACTTTCAAATATTTTTATATTAGAAAGTAACATTGTTTTCTTGGACTGATATCACAGCAATTTTCAGAGTCATTGTAGATATGTCAGAAAACTTAGAAAAGCAACCAATATTGAAAAAGTAACTGTTTCATGAATGAGCATTTTCATGGGTACATGCTGTTCTTGGACAGAGTATTTCAACTGTCATCTATGAAACATAAACCAAGGACAAGCAACAAGAGCTTTTGACTATATTCAAGGAGAGCAGAGATTTCTTCCGACCTTTTTGCTCAAGTTCTAAATAATTATTTTTCTAAGCATATAACCCTATTCCAATACCTAGAAAGGCTTTAGTCATCACATGTTCCAATGTTCTTCTCTCTTGCATTACTCACTTATTTAGTTTTTTATGCATTCTAGCCACTTAAGTAAATACTACTCTCATTGAAAAGGGACATAATATAATTTTATATATATATATATATATATATATTATAAATACCAACATCATAGAATCACAGCTTAATAAGCTATCTCATATATGTAATTCAATGACATTACGAGTCCAAGAAAGTACCATACAATAGCAGAAAATCATAGTTCCACAGCCAGTAATAGAGGGCATCATCTTTATTTGGAACATAGCTTATGGTAGAAAACCTCTTCCTCTTCCTCTTCCTCTCCCTCTCCCTCTCTTTCTCTCTGTGTGTGTGTGTGTGTGTGTGTGTGTGTGTGTGCACCTGTGTGTTTGTCTATGTGTATGCTTGCATACATGCAAGGACACACATGCATAAGCAAAGAAGTATCCACAGTGCCATGGAGCACTGTGGAGGTCAGAGAAGAGAACTCTCAGAAGTTGCCACTCTCTTGCCAAATTGTGAGATCTTGGTATAGGACTCAAGCCCATACATAGGTGCCACTCCCCACTGAGACTTCTTGCTAGCCCCTAATAGGGGTTGTGCTGTGTGTGTGTGTGTGTGTGTGTGTGTGTCTGTGTGTGTCTGTGTGTGTGCTCTGTGTGTGCTCTATTAGTGTGTATGTGTTTTAGAAATGTTTTTCTTATTATGGCTTCGGCCTGCCAGTTCAAATTATGCTTTTTGTAGGAACAAAGAATAAGTCCTTTACTTCTCGTGCCCCTCTGTTACTTATCAGGTAATTTTACCTGTGATACATGCATTACTTATTCTAGAGATGCTTTCTATTTTATTAGAAATATGAATCCATATATTTGAGTTTAGAATGCAAAGGAGATTCTAAGTAGATTAAAAGATAGCTGTGATAAGGTATAGAAACTGATTCAACAGAAATTGTGAAGGCAACTGTCTGCTGTGCTAACACTTCCCATCCATGTACACCATCATTTGTCGAGATGTTCTTCACCCAGTCAACCGGCAGAAAAGTCACCAGCTAGTCTAACAAAGATGACATAAATAAAATAAATAATATACTCGAATCTAAGAAGTGTATAAAACAGATATAGAGCCCTAACCATCATGGTGGCAGCAATTGCAAGAAGCAGCTGTCAGCCATACGGATGTGAAACAAATGGAAGAGGTTAGGGTTATTTAAAACTTTCTTCAAGATGTTTCTGAGCTGGTGCTGGGATCCTGGAAGAGGCTCCCTGGCGCTAGGATCAGAATCTAAAGTGGAGCAACAGCCCCCGGTTTCAGTGTTTCTGAAGAAATATGAAGAGGCTGGACCAAGAAGTAAAGGAAAAACTGAAAACTGGATTCTACTGGTGCCTCAGGAATAAATGATCACATTAGGGCCAGGTAGTGAAGTTGGATACACTTTTAACCACAGAAAGCAGAAGTAAGAGGAAACAGCAAGTCCTCTTTTCTTTCCTAGCCTTACAGCTTTCCTTTAGTATCCCAACTTGCAGAGCCTAACAGCTTGCTGCCAATGAAGAAATGTGGTTTGCAGAGTCCCAGCCCAAACTATGAAGAAGCATATGGAGATGGGTGTTGAAACTGAAAGACAAAAGTTTAATAACTGGCACACTTGCTTCCTTGTGTTTTTAATTATTTATGTACATGACTGTCTTTTTAGCCTAAAAATTCCTCCTTGAGGGCAGGAAATAAATTTGTATCCATTCCATTATCCAGCATAGCATTTGATGTTCAGTTGCTATTGAATATATCCATGGTTAATGTATAGCAGCCTCATGTTTATCCTTATAAAATGTTCTGTTGAAGAAATTGTTCTGTTCTCTCCCTCCCCTCCCCCTTCCCTTCCTCCACCCTCTTCCCCTCCACGTCTCATCCTCTCCTTCCATCTTTTTCTCTCAGATCCTGTGATGATCATTGCCTGATTTGAGTTCATCTCTCAATTTTCAGCAAACTACCTATTGCTATAAACTCATGAGTGAAATGTGTAGTGAGACTCCAGCAAACCCAACGATCACGTGTTCTGCTAGTTAATTATAGTATGACACATTCCACACTACAGATCTCCACGTCAAGGTACTGCATCAAGACTAGAAGCTTCTGTTTCTAACAAGCTCACAGGTATCTAGTCTGGGAGCCACATTTTTTGTTGCATTGCTTTAATAAATACCAGAAGAAAAAATGTTTTTTAAAACTGCTTTATACTTTAACTCAACAAAATATCAGGTACATGGTACAAATAAATAAAAATGTTTAGAGTTATAAAATACTTGTGGCAGTGGTTGAGATATGACCAATTTCTCATAAAACTGTTAATTCGATAACTTATTAGGATACCCAAAAAGCCTTAAATAAGAATTAATGTACTTTGGAAAATTTATGGAAGATGTGAGTATCATACAGAGCGGCTTTTTGTTTAGAATATTGCAGCTGACTTCGGGAAGGTGTTTATAATTCATGTTTGTACTCGCTTTAATTTTCTCTTAATTGATAGATAATGTGGCTAGTATACCCATTACAAATCAGCATCATTCAACTTCAAATATTTTGATAATTTGCTTTAATTCAGGTAAAGTACTAAAACGTATCTGATAGAAGACACTCAAACACTTTGAAATTTATGGACATATAATTGCATGCAAATATTTCTAATATCAAAAAAAAGATGCAGTGCAATTTCCTCCTCAAGGCTGCACAATGGAATCTCCCGGAAAGCCTGTTAAAGCTCTGATAGTCAAGCCTATGCCAGAAAATCATGATGTGAAATCAGATATGCTGAGAATTTTAAAGTGTTACTCACGTGAACGATTCTGGTGCGTGTATGGGATATAGGATCACCATATATATTCTATCAGTTGTAAGAATTGTTAGGGCAATGGGACAAAAAAAGACTGTGAAACAGACTTAGCATGTCTTGCTGATAGGTAATAACTGATATGAACTCCATGTATAGAAGACATTGACCATTAATTAATTATTACAACTACCTTTGAAATAGGTATTAATCTTCCTTTTTAAATATGTCCTTGTCTCTGAGTCACAGAAAACTTGTTACTTACTTAAAACAGAGTAGATGAAAGAGCCCAAGGCAGAATCCAAGAATTTACCTTCAAGATTTCTTCTCCCAATGCTATACCCAATTCTTCATAAAGAATGGGAAAAAACCAACCTTTGTTGGTGGTGTTGATCTTAAATCAGTCAAGGGCAAAGCAGATAGGAGTCTTTTGTTCATCCTAGTTTGATGCCTGAATTGTTGGCTAATGCCATTTTAAGCCTAGCACACATAAAAATCAAATCAAAACAAATCCAGGCTGCCGAGTCAGTGCAGGAGGAGGAAAATAGAGACCTGAGTTGGTGGGAGATGGCACTCACTGACCTGCCTCCACCCCACAGCACAGGCCAGCCATAGACTCAGAGCCCCACCCACCACCACACAGTATAGGGAGGAAGGAGGAAGACAAGACAGAGAACTTAGGACCATGGCATCTACAGACTTGCCCTCCTACATAAGGCACAGGCAGACCATAGACACCAGCTTACACATGCCGCATCATGGCCATGTCTCTTGGACCTGACAAAGACTTCACCCAGGGGCCTACCAGCATGGACAGCCTACAGGGAAGCCACCATAATATACAAGAATGTGGTGGACAGATAGAAGAGAAAGAAAAGTGCAGCAGTTTGAGCATTATGAGGAAAGATGGGACTGGAGACTCAAGGGTGGAGAAGAATAGCCTTGTGTGAGTGGCCAGCCCCACACCTTGGGGCCATGGTGAAGTCATAGTCCAAGTGGCCCTTGAAGGCCATTTCTGGGGTTCAGGACAATACAGCATCAGGGAGCAATGCTCATACCCCACTAGAGAACATGAGAATGTTCCTCGTCAGGGAAGAGACTGAGGACCACATGGATGTTCAAGGATTGGCAGAACTAGCGCTGCCCCTCACTGGCAGGAGAGCTGGACTCACCTTCCCTGGCAGCACTCTGGAGAGTGGACCCTGCACCTCATGTGGACAGTACCCCTGTGCTGATCCTGGTGGTTGGGGCACAAGTGAGCCAGCCTTTAGGGCAAGAATGCTGGAGAGCTAGCCCTGACCATCATGGATGCTTGGCTGATACCTTCACACACACACACACACACACACACACACACACACACACACACACACACACACACGAATGCACAGAGAGAGAGAGAGAGAGAGAGAGAGAGACACACAGACAGACTCACACATCACCACAAAACAACTGCAGCACTCTGGAGAGCAGACTTGTCTTAGGGGTTTACTGCTATGAATAGACACTATGACCAAGACAACTCTTATAAGGACATTTAATTGGGGCTGGCTTAGATGTTCAGAGGTTCAGTCTATTACCATTAAGGTGGGAACGTGGCAGCATCCAGGCAGGCATGGTGCAGGAGGAGCTGAGAGTTCTACATCTTCATCTGAAGGCTGTTAGCAGAATACTGACTTTCAGGCAGCTAGGATGAGGGTTTTTAAGCCAACATCCACATTGGCACACCTACTTCAACAATGTCATACCCACTCCAACAGGGCCACACCTTCTCATAGTGCCATTCTCTGGGCCGAGCATATACAAACTATCACATTCCACTCTCTGGCCCCCATAGGCTTGTCCAAACATGACCCCTTATGAGTCTATGGGGGCCATACCTAAATATAACATAATAAAAAATACACTTAGTTCAATTTCCAAAGTCCCCATAGTTTCTAACAGTCTGAACAATGTTAAAAGTCCAAAGCTCAAGGTCTCTTCTGAGATATATCCAGTCACTGTAATCCCCAAAGCCAGACAGGAAACCTGATGGGCAAACTCCAAACTTTGCATCTCTATGCCTAATGTCAAAGCGTTCTACAGATCTCCAATTCCCTTTTCATCCTTGTTGACTGTAACAAACTTCTTTCTCCTAGCCTGGTTTAACTCCCTGTTAGCAGCTTTCCTCAGCAAATAGCCCACAGTTTTGGCATCTTGAACATCTTGGAGTCTCCAAGACAACTTCAATGTTACAGCTTCCTGTTCCAATGTCTAGGATCCACACATGATCTTTTGGGTTCCTCCAAAGGGCTGGCATCACTTCTCCAGCTCTGCCCTCTGTGGCGCTCTAAGCTCAGGTTGATCCACAGCACTGCTGCTGCTGTTCTTGGTGATCATCCCATGGTACTGGCATCTCCAATGCACTTGTATCTTCCCCTCAACCAGGCTTCACCAATAGCCTCTCATACCCTCTCCTCCTGGTGCCAAACCTTATATCTTTTGCATGACCCCTTCAGTCCTGGGCCATCAACTGCAACTGAGGCTGTACTTTCACCAATGTCCTTCTATGACCTCTCACAGTACTAAGCCTCAGCTGCTCTTCATGACCCCTTCATACCTTCAAAACCAGTACCACCGGGGTGACTCTTACACATTACCAAGTACAGCTGCTACCAGAGGACAACCTTGGCTATCTCTTGTACACAGCTTCTTTGTGCTCTCAGAAAATACTTCCAAGAAGATTTCACCTCAGTGATGATGGCCTCTTCATAATCACCATTATTCTTTTTAGCTCCAGCTAACCGATATCAATTGTCTCCATAATTCCTTTTATTCTTGACTCTAAGGCTTGAGTCACATGACTGAAGCTGCCATGTTCTGCTGATTGCTGGGGCTGGAACATGGCTCTCCTTACCAACTATTACCAACTCTATTACCAACTTTCTGTTTTCCAACTCCCTCACTGTCTAAACTTGGCTGTCCTGGATCTTGCTTTGTAGGTTGATCTTGATCTTAGAGATCTGCCCGTCTGTCTCCTGGGATTAAAGTTGTTTTGTACCATGCCTGGATTTAAACTTTATCTATCTATCTATCTATCTATCTATCTATCTATCTATCTATCTATCTATCTATCTATCTATCTTGTATATTTTTTGTATTTATGTTTTAAATGTTATCTCTTTCACCCCCTCTTCCATCCCCCTGCTTCTATAAAGAAGCTCCCACTAACACCCACCCACTCCTACCTCAACACCCTGGCATTTCTCTACACTGGAGAACAAGCCTTCACAGGCTAAGGGCTTCTCCTCCTATTGGTGCCAGACAATGCCAACCTCTGCTATGGGGCTGGAGCCATGAGCCCCTCCATGTGTACTATTTGCTTGGTGGTTTATTCCCTGGGAGCCTTGGAGGGTCTGGTTGGTTGATATTGTTGTTCTTCCTATGAGGCTGCAAACCCCTTAAGTTCTTTCAGTCCTTTCTCTAACTCCTCCATTGCAGTGTCCATGCTCAGTCCAATCGTTAGCTACAAGCATGCTCGTCTGTATCAGTAAGGCTCTGGCAGAGCTTCTTAGGAGACATACATATAAGGCTCCTGTCAGCAAGTACTTCTAGGCATCAGCAAGTGATTGGGTTTGGTGGCTACATATGGGATGATCTTTCCTTCAGTCTCTGCTCCATTCTTTGCCCCTATATTTCTTCCTGTGAGCATTTTGTTCCACTTTATGAGATGGGCTGAAACATTCACATTTTGGTCTTCCTTCTTCTTGAGCTTCATAGGTCTGTGAATTGTATATTGGGTATTCTGAGCTTTTGGGCTAATATCCACATATTAGTGAGTGCATACCATACCATGTGTGTTCTTTTGTGTCTGGGCTACCTCACTCAGGAGGATATTTTCTAGTTATATCCATTTGCCTATGAATTTTGGGAAGACATTTTTTTTGGCCCAATTGATAAGATATAATTGCCCACCTACACATACAAAGCCCAATACACACCCATCCCTTAAGAACATTTGTAACAACCTGTAAAGGTACAGCGTGGAATCTTAGCGTCACCTGCCATGTTGTCCTGCATGGTTTATCTCTGGGAAGACATTTTTTTAAAAGCTGAGTAGTACTCCATTTGTAGATGTACCACGTTTTCTGTATCCATGCCTCTGTTGAAGGACATCTAGGTTCTTTCCAGTGTCTGGCTGTTATAAAAAAGGCTGCTATGAACATAGTAGAGCATGTGCCTTGTTATATGTTGGACCATCTTTTGGGTGTATGCCCAGGAGTGGTATAGCTGGGTCCTCAGGTAGTATTATGTCCAATTTTCTGAGGAACTGCCAGACTGATTTCCAGAGTGGTTGTGCCAGCTTGCAATCCCACCAACTATAGAGGAGTGTTCTTTCTCCACATCCTCACCAGCATCTACTGTCACCTGAGTTTTTAATCTTAGCCATTCTGACTGGTATAAGGTGGAATCTCAGGGTTGTTTTGATTTGCATTTCCCTGATGACTAAGATGTTGAACAATTCTTTAGGTGCCACTTGGCCATTCAATATTCCTCAGTGGAAAATTTTATGTTCAGCTTAGTACCCCATTTTTTAATAGGATTATTTGATTCTCTGGAGTCTAACTTATTAAGTTCTTTGTATATATTAGATATTAGCACTCTATAAGATGTAGGGTTGGTAAAGATCATTTTCCAATCTGTTGGTTGCCATTTTGTCCTAATGACAGTGTCCATTGCCTTACAGAAGCTTTGCAATTTTACGAAGTCCCATTTGTCAATTCTTAGTCTTAGACCATAAGACATTGGTGTTCTGCTCAGGAAATTTTTTTCCTGTGCCTATGTATTTGAGACTCTTCCTCACTTTCTCTTCTATTAGTTTCAATGTAGCTGGTTTTATGTGGAAGTCTTTGATTCACTTGTACTTGAGATTTGCAAAAAGATCATTCTTCATGATCAAAATTTAAGCTTTTCTTAACCTAAAACTTGCTCTGTCTCAGGCTGGCCCTGAACTCAGATACCTGCTTAGCTTTATTTCTTGGGATTAAAGGTGTGTACCACCATGCCTGGATCTAAACTTAGTTGAGTAGGATCTTGCCCCAAAGTCCCACTCCCTTAATCTGCTGTTTCCTAGAACACAGGATTAGGCTCCATTTCACTTCCTGATGCCCCTTTAATACTCAAACCACATATTTTATATTTTTCCTTTCTCAGCTTCCTATACTTGTTTAAAATGTTATTTATAAGACTTAACCAGAGAATGAAGTCTATGTTGGGTGTTTCTGAAACTTCCTTGGTCAATTAAATTAACAAGTCTCTTCATCTTAACCTCAGGCAGACTTTTCAAACAATTGCAAAAAGTAGCCACATTCATCACCAAAATACCATGAAAATAGCCACATGCTGATAAAGTTCTTCTCCACTGAAACAATTCAAATCACACTCAGTAATGAAGTCTTCCACATTCCTACTAGGATAGCCCATGTAGTCTGACTTAAAGTATTCTACTGTTGTCAAAATCCAAAGTCCCCAAATCCACATCTTCCAAACAAAAGCATGATCAGGCCTATCACAGCAATACCCAAGTCCCTGGTACCAACTTCCGTCTTAGTTAGGGTTTTACTGCTGTGAACAGATACCATGACTAAGGCAACTCTTTTTTTTTTTTTTTAATCTTTATTAAGTTGAGTATTTCTTATTTACATTTCGATTGTTATTCCCTTTCCCGGATTCCGGGCAAACATCCCCCTAACCCCTCCCCTTCTCCTTCTATATGGGGGTCCCCTTCCCCATCCTCCCCCCATTACTGCCCTCCCCCAACAATCACATTCACTGGTAGTTCAGTCTTGGCAGGACCAAGGGCTTCCCCTTCCACTAGTGCTCTTACTAGGCTATTCATTGCTACCTATGAGGTTGGAACCCAGGGTCAGTCCATGTATAGTCTTTGGGTAGTGGCTTAGTCCCTGGAAGCTCTGGTTGGTTGGCACTGTTGTTCATATGGGGTCTCGAGCCGACTAAGGCAACTCTTAAAAGGACAACAGTTAATAGGTGCTGGCTTACAGATTCAGAGATTCAGTCCACTATCATCAAGATGGGAACATAGCAGCATTCAAGCAGGGATGGTGCAGGAGGAGCTGAGAGGTCTACATCGTCATCTGAAGGCTGTTAGCAGAATACTGACTTCCAGGAAGGTAGGATGAGGGCCTTAAAGCCAACACTCACATTGATACATCTACTTCAACAGGGCTACACCTTCTAATCATGCCATTCCCTAGGCTAAGCATTTACAACCATCACAGGGCCCTATACACAATAGAGCTTGCCCTGATTTGGGGAAGGGGGTGATAAGCCATACCCATAGCATGAAAGCAGGAGAGCAGACCTGACATAAGCTGATGGTGGCTGGAGCAGTGCTGGAGAGCTCTTCCTGGTGCAGTAGATAAGTTAGAGCCAGCAAGGTGACTAGCTGAGCTACCACCTAGGCATAGATCCAGGGCTCTGGGTTAGCTCACCTCAAAAATCTATGTCATCTGTAAATGGTTGGTATGTCTGAAAGGGCCAATACTGCTGATCCATAGCTACAGGATGTCCATGACAGAACACAACAACAGAATAACTGGAGGCAGGTGAGAATCCAATATTGATATATCACAAAAACTAATGGAATCAGAACAATGATTCATTCCAATGATCCAAGATCATTGCAATTAACTGAGTTACCTAACTTTCTTTATGCCCTGGGTTTCTAATATGTACTGTTAAAATAATAAGTTAATTCTACCACTAAACTATTATACAATAAAGTAAATTGATATGCTAATATTAGCAATTACAGTGATTGGATAGAAAAGGAATAACCAATAGGGATGATTTGGTGTTTGGCTATTATCTTAGTTAAGGTTTTATTGCTGTGAAGAGACACTATGACCAAAGGAACTTTTATAAAGGCACACATTTAATCAGGGTCAGCTTATAGTTTCAGAAGTTCAATCCACTGTCATCATGTCAGGGAGCATGTCTTGTACAGGCTGACTTAGTGCTGGAGGAGCTATGAGTTCTACATTTTGATCTAAAGGCAACCATCCTGAAATCTGCCAGGAGGAGGCTCTGCTTCCACATTGGGAAAGTGTGAGCATTATGAGACTTCAAAGCCCACTCCCACAGTGACACACTTCCTTTAACAAGGCCATACCTATGCCAACAAGATCACTCCTCCTAATAGTGCCTCTCCCCATGGGCCAAGTTTTCAAGCCCATGATTCTATGTGGGCCAAATCTATTCAAATCAGCACAGCTATAAAACAATGAAGAGTCCTGTTGTCTCGGTGAGCCTTGAGTGCCAACATGACTCAAACCAGAGGTACTAGAAAGGAGAAGACTCATTTGAGGAATTCCATTAATCAGGTTGACTTGTGAGTACGTATGTTGGGGTGTTCTTGATTATTAATTGATGAAAGACCCAGTGAACTGTGGAAAGCAGCATTTTTATTCAGGAGTCATAGCTATATAAGAAATCTATGTAGCCATAAATTAGTAAGCAACCCAGCACCAGAGAGTTAGCAGCACCCTTCGCAGTCCCTGCTACACTTCCTCATCTGTGAGTGAGTCCCCTGGTCAGAGGTGATGCTTCACGGAATAGCAATCAGTCCCACCTTCAGCTTTCTTTCTGGATGTCCTGCTCTGAGACAATGACTTATTATAGCCTACAAGTATAAGATGAAGTAAATTTTTTTCTGCCCCAACTTGCTTGTGGACAGAGTGTTTTTTCAATCACAGCAATAGAAAAACAGAGTGTTTTTTCAATCACAGCAATCACATGTGTGCCACTTATGAATTACTGATAGCCTATCTATAGAGCAGGTCCATAATTTCCAAGTCATCTTATAGTAATTATACTTCTCTTCTTAATCTTAAACATGTCCTAGTTTGTAAAACACATAGAAGAACTATGTTAACTGTAACATATAAATTACAGGGAGATCCAAAAGACAACTTTCAGTTAGTAAGGTCCAAAATGAGGAGGAAAATATTGTGCTACTGAAAACAACATAGGCAGGAGCATTTGGTGAGTTCCAAAATTGAACACTATCATTTCTAAATGCATATCGCTTTAAACATGTATTTAGAAAGACATAACAGCCACTTCAGGGCTGAAATCAAGGGGGTAAGGGTTAAGAGCAGGATGTGGCCTGCTGAGACTGAACCTTTAAAGTTTAAAACAAAGAATCAACCCAGGATTGCTTCATTATTAAGGCCATGTGTGGCCTGAAACTCTCAAAAAAAAGTCCAGACTTGATATATTTGGCCAACTCATCAGTGGTGTGGAGGTTTGGATTTTCTTTTTTGTTACAGGGAGTAATAGCAATGTGAACCCGAGAAGAAAACCCAGTGTCATAGCTAAGTTTTTTATCAATAGGCTGAAAATAGGATCTAGGTATCTAAGCTTATCTGTGTGATGACTGAAGGAGGAAAGAAAGGAAGAACTAACTGCCATCAGATCTCATAAAACCTTCCATTTGTTTGAAAGAACATGAACATGAAGCTTCGGGGGGAAAATAGCTTGTGCGGTTTCCCTTACCTTGGTGATTTCACATGGATAATATTCTCGGTCCAAAATTGCTTTAAAAGAACATATCACCTCTCACATAACATTCCAGGATCATGGCAAAGGAGTGCGGCTGGGAGGTGAACCTCAGCTGGGAAAGTGAAGCCAGAGTTTCTGCATTCCTCACAAGTACCCATAGTTCCTCTAATTATATCCGAGGCTTGTAAACAGGAAAGTGTTTCACAGATGTAAAGAATCCAAGAGGTGAGCCAAAGAAATAAAACAAATATATGCCTTGGCCAAAGCACACTGGATTAAAGCAATGTGAATCGGGAACAGGGAGAAGCACTTTAGATAAATGGCTACAATGGTAGAATCATGGGCAAAATACCACATTTTCAGAAAAATTTGCCACTAAGGGAAAAATTGTGGCTTTTGATTATTATGACCAGGGCATAGGTAATAAAAGTGAAGGAGAGACATTACCATAATACCTTTACCTTTGTTTCCAAACTTTCAGAGTTAAACCTAGAATTCATCACTTCCATGGAGTCTAACAAAAACAATATTTCCATATCCTCTGAAATATATTTCTACCCTTAAGTATGCACTTCTACTTTTACTAATTTCTATTTGCTTATGCTCTAAAGCTTTACAGATTTTTTAAAATATTGCTTTGCTAGTAACTGGTTTATCATTAGTGTTGTGTTGGGCATTTTCTGTTGCCAAGTTGAATCACATAGAACTTGTTAGTAAAGTTCTCTGAGAATTTAAGACATAGTTTTTAGAGAAAGTGCAATGTATTTAAAATTATTTACCAAACACTCCAGCCCTCACTCTGACTCTGGCATCTAGAAAATACATAGGAAGTTGACTGGGGTCCTAGACATAACATATTTCCATTAAAACTGTCCCCAAAAAGTTCCATTCACCAGCTTCCCATATGTGGCCTATCCTATTGATTCATTAGCATAACTGTATGATTACAAACTTCTTGTTATCTAATTTGCTTTCCCAGAATTCCTCCTGCCTCTTTCCCTGTGGAACGAAAGTCCTGTGACATCTGTTTCTTGTAGAACTATCAAGAATCATAAGTAGCTTCGTTTGCTGCTTAAGTAATGGATTCTTCAACCTTTTTCCCCCGACAACTAGTGTTCTCTTTCTCTTTTCCTCTTTTGTCATATGGAAAAGATAAATACCAGAGCCAAAAATATCAGATAAAAAGAGAACTGAGAATAAAACTCTTTGAACACTGACCATGAGCAAAGCATACTTATGAAGTATGCTCAAAAGTGTTGGAATTCATGTGTTTTTACTATTAAATAAGCCCATATCAAAACCACTACCTGGGAACTTTTTTTCATATCAGCCTACTCAAAAATCTAGCTAAACAACAAGTTAGCACGCACTCAATTCCAGCTACTTATTGCTCAAAGACTTTGATGGGACAGGAGTTAGTGGGTAAAGGACTTACCCTACAAGTTGAAGACCAGAGTCTGGTACCAGAAGCCATGTAGAATTCTGATGAAATGACCAGACATCTGTAATCTTAGCACTCCTTTGGAGAAGTGGAAGGTGGAGTCAGAAGAATTTGTCCTTCAGCCCCTGTCATATTGAACCTATGCTCACACAAAGAAACACACACATCTGAAAGTCAATAAACAAACACCTCCAAATTCTGTGGATGAAGGAAAACTTTGTTGTCCTAAATACACTGTAGCTTGGATAAGCTTGGCTAAGTAATCAGTTTTGCAGTCTGTTCCACCCACTGTTCTGAGAACTTAACTGGTATGAATTTCACCAGAACACTTGACTGGAATGGGTAAATAATGTGATTGCAGTAGGTGAGTGCCATGGTGTGGAAACTCAGATGGGGCTGTACTTTTTAATCACTTTGGCAATCCTCTCCATGTAGCCAGAACTTATTTCCAGGAGTGTCCCCAGGGCAAGTTCCCTATGATCTCCAAGAAAGAAATGTTAGCATTTATGGTGACCAACTCAAAGGTCACGAGGCATTATTACTGTCATATTCTGCTACCGTGAGTCACAGTATCAACCCAAATTTTACAAAGGAGAAACAGATGTATCTGATCACAAGTCCTCTCATTGACAGGTGGGTAAATAAAGAGATTTTTTTGGTCTTCAAAGGCTAGGTAGTAGACCTCAAATTAAATACATTCAGGGGCTCAATTTAATATTTAACATTTCATTTGTCAGCATCCCTTTAGGATTACCCCACATTGTATAACATAACAAAGTTCAAGTATATTGAACTTTCCCCCAAATCATGTTTACTAAATAAGGTTTTTACATTGCTCTTATTGCTGCAGTATCTTAGTTGAGGTATAACTTTTTGTTTTCAGTAAAAGTCTGAGGACAATCTGAGGCTATCATTATACCATAGGAGAATGTGGCAACTTTCCATATCCCCATAGGAGTAAAGCCATCTATGTTATTGCATTTGCCCTTCATGTGGGGATCCTAAAGCAGGTTATCAAGCTCATAGGGCAATTGTTCCACCCACTGAACCATCCATCCCCTTAATTCTTGAAGTGTTTTTATGCAGCAATAAAAGTGTGAAAAACTGGGGCATATTTTTAACCCTTTGTGTTCAGTTGAGTTTTTAATTATATGATACAGGAAGGAAAAAAAGAGTTAGAAAAAAAGATTATTAAATTTTGGCTTTTAGATACCTCTTAAATGTATCTAAAAAGCAGTGATTGTTTGTGTTTGTGTGTGTGAGTGTGTGTGTGTGTGTGATTCTGCGTCTGTTTGTCTGTGTCTGTCTGTTTGTTGTGCACATATACATGAGTACTTGCAAAAGTGCAGGTGTCTGTACATGTACTATGGAAGCCGAAGGTTTTCCTTTATTAGGTCAATGTATACATTCTATTTGGGTCACATAGAATTTTAAAATTCTTCTTTCATGTATTTTTGCAGATTTCCCCTCTTCTGCCCCCTGAGCCTATCCTCCACCTTGCCATCCTTCTCCCCAGACCCATGGTCCCTCTGTTTCCTCTCAGAAAAGAGAATGCTTCCCAGCAATATCAACCAAACATGCTTAACAAGCTACAGTAAGACCAGGCACATAGCATCACATCAAGGCGCGACAAGGCAACCAAGTAGCAAGAAATGTTTCCCACAGATAGGCAAAAGAACTGGGTTAGTCCCTATTCCCACAGTTAGGATTTTCCCAAGAACACCAAGAAACTCAGCCATAGCGACCTCCTGAACAGAACATCAATAGTTCAGGCATTAAGATCAACAATTCATAAATGGGACTTCATGAAACTGAAAAGCTTCTGTAATGCAAAGGGTACCATCAATAGGACAAAACGGCAACCTACAGAATAGGAAACAGTCTTCACCATCCCCACATCTGATAGAAAGATAATGTCCAAAATATATTTTAAAAAATCAAGAAACTAGACATCAACAAACTGAATAATAAAAATTTTAAATGAGGGACAGTTCTAAACAGAGAATTCTTAACAGAAGAATCTCAAATGACCCACTTTATTTTTGAAAACAGAATCTCACACTGAACCTGTAGTGTGAGCTAGATTGGATGACCAGTAAGCCCATGAGATCCTGTAAGCCCCTGTTCTTATGCCCCTGCCTCCTCTCAGTACCACCAACCTATCCCCCAACCCACCACCCTCTGATGCTGGAGCTCTAGGTAAGTGCCACCAAATACAGCTTTCACATCCACCAAGCTGGCTTTTTCTACATCTGTCAACATCAAAAATTGGAAAGAAGCTGGAGAGATAATTCTGTGCAAAATTGCTTGCTGTATAAGATGGATGCCCTGGGTCCTATCGCCAGAACCCATATAATACCCTCATAAAATACTACGTATCTCTAATTTCAGGGCCTACAAGGGAAGATGAGAGGTAGAGACAGGGAAACTACTGGAACCTCATGGACTGAGCAGTTTGGCATGTGCATCTTTATTCATTTTACTTAAGTTCAAAGCATAATAAATCAATAGGAGTTTGTTTTAGTCTCTCTCCCTCTCCCTCTCTCTCTCCTTCTTCCTCTCTCTCTCTCCTTCTTCCTCTCTCTCTCTCTCTCTCTCTCTCTCTCTCTCTCTCTCTCACACACACACACACACACACACACACACACAAACCATAAACAATGAGTTAAGGGAGGGTGCTGTGTTCATCATGGCTTCAGGGATTGACCTGATAGGGGAAACAAGGGAATTAAAAAACAAAACAAAACGGGGGGGCGGGAAAAAATGGGGAGAGTGAGCTATGATCATATGGTCTGGGTTCACACAGATTGGATTCACTGATGGAAAACCACACCCTCAGTCACCCCTAAATATATAGACTTGAATAATGAGGCAGTGTTATCACATACAGAAAAACAAGGAGGCAGAATTTAAGCTACATAGCCAAGCATTGAATCTTCAGGCCATAAACATTCAAGCAGGAGAAGCTATGGTAGGCATTTCTACATACATTTTCAACATTCACACTAAGTTCTTTGAGGAAGACTTTGACATTTCCCTTTGATGTTACCCTGGGGAAAAGGCCTAGTCATTCCTAGATTTGAGGCGCTAGGGTTGTTGAGAACGCTGTGCTCTTGTCAACAGCACACAATGCATCAGTACCTCCTTCACTCCCAGATTTCTCTGCTCCCTACACAGGGTTGGTGTGGGCTAATAGTTCCAAGACTTTGTGTATTATGCAATGAGGGCAGGGCTTGAGATAGCTTGGCATTAGGTTTGCAGTCAGGAAGCAAAGAGCAATGAATGCTTACACTCCGGTGGTATTCTTCCTTTCACTCACTCCTGGCCTCTAGCCTGTGGTATGTTACCACCCAGATTTAGGTTGGGTTATCTCAGTTCAATTAGCCCAAGCTAATCAATCCCTCACAATGCTGTCCAGACGTGTTTCCATGGTGACTCTAAATCCCTGCAATGTGACAGTCAAAATAAAATTAATTATATTTTTTCTCATTCATCAAGACATGCTTTTCAGTTTTCACTTACATTGGGCAAGATTCGTGCTGTCTTGCATGGTCTCCAAATTGATAATATTATATTGATAATAATTCATCCAAGTTTTACCCGTGGTTTGTGTTAGTCTATGCCTGATACTAGATTGGAGTATTAAGGAATGGCTATTTCGTGCCTTTTCCTCAAATCTTAACAATGTCTGGCTTCTAATGGATGGTCTAACAAAAATTTTAAAAATCTGTCGGTGATACTAGTGTCTAGTATCATTTTATGTATAAATTGACAAGAATTTTTATCTCCATTATTAATAATTTTATCATCCTGTAGTAATAACATTTTATCATAAACAAATGAGAACCTATGTTATTGTACAAATTATTCAGGAATTGACTTATTAATCCTTGATTTTAAATTGGTTTTGCTATACCAAAACACAAGATGTTCTCTAAAAACTGCTGGCTGTTCTGGTTTGGGAATTTGTTTTAGAAAATATAAAACAGGTGCTGATCATATGCGGTCATTTATAGAAACTTAAAAATGAATTTTGAGTGTATATTTTATAAAACATATGCAAAGTTAACTTAATTTCCAATGCAAATAAAATAAATATTGATATTTATAAATACCAGATGAAACGTTTCCAAATTAATATCAGGACTTGCAAAAGTGAACTCCCATGCTTAGATTACTAAGGGAAGGACAAATGAAGGCAACTTGTGAATTGTACATATTTATAACTACATAGTACTAATTAGATAATGCTGCTATAGGCAATTATGCAGAAAAATGATCACAATATTCCTTTTGAAATCAGATTTATAAGTGAGTAGTGCTCTTCCACAAGTTAGTTGCTAAATGTTAGGATAATTCATATTGTCTTTGCTATTCTGACAAACAGCTACTGCTAAAAACTCAAGTTTATTAATTAATAAAACTTCCATCAGTTGTAATTCTTACAACACCATCATCTCTAATTCACAATCTGATCATACACTGTTAATAATGAAGATCTTGTTGGGCTTCCTGACTTGTCTAAGTCAAATAAAGAAAAACATTTTCTTCCTTTTTTATAGCAGTATTTTTAATTGAAACCATTTTTTCATACAATTTATTCTGATCACTGTTTCTCTTCCGTAATCTCCTTTCAAATCCTCCCTACCTCCCACCCATCCAACTTTATGTGAACTCTCTCTCTCTTCAGGAAAAAAATGACAATTAAAATAAATTAATCAGAATAAAAGAAAACCAAACAAACAAAAACAAAGGAAAATTATGAGTAACACATATGTATGTATGTACACACACACACACACACACACACACACACACACACACACACACACACACACACACTACTATTGAGTTTATTTTGTGTTGGCCATCTACTTGCTCAGAGTGGAGTCTGCCCTTAAGAATGGTTTGTATACCCAGTGAAACTTCATTTGAGAAAAGTCATTTTTCCTTTGTGAGGAACTGATACGTGGAAGGTGACTTCTGGATTAGGGTTGGGGGCTACTGTTCAGTTCCCCTTCTCAGTGCGGGGATCCCATCTGGCTTAGGCCTGTGCAGGACCAGCTTTTAGGAGTTCATATGTGCATCAGTCCTGCTGTATCTGGAAGGCACTGTTTCCTCGATGATGCCAACTTGGAAGTGTTTCATTCCTGCTTCCTGATTAAAGTTCTGTAATCATTTCTACCATGATTAAATTAATAAATTCAATATACTCACTTCAGTGAGATATAATTTAATTTACAACTCAATTTAGGGGACAGAAAAATAGTACAATAATTCTATGTTAAATTTAAAATAAAGTTACAAACTTAAATAATATATTTAATAAATGTTAATAGTTGTATTCTTAAAATAAGATGAAATTAAAAATTGATGCTAATAATGATTAGAAATTTGAAAACCTAATTTATATACATATGTATAGAACCATATCCTTATACTATAAGGTATAGTATAGGGTATAGTATATAGTATATAGTATATTTTAAAGTTCCTATTAGACAACATGTATTATGGTAAATATATTTTTCTGTAACAAATATATAAAAGACTCCTACTAAATTATTTGGAAATATTTTCTACTTTTATAAGAATGAAACACTTTACTGCTAAAATCTCATAAAATTGTCACAATATAATACTTAACTCCTGTTACTTCTAAATCAAACATCCTCTTACCAAAATTCTCTATCATTAAGCACATGGATGTTTAAAATCTGTTGTCATACTTGTAAGAAAAATATTTAGAGTAGCTCAAAGACAACTCACAGTTTAACAAGCTAGTCCAGCCTCTTCCCATTGCAATATGGCATCGTCATCTACAAAGCTGAGGCTTGAGATGGGTGCAATTAAGTCACAAGAGCAAGTGACAGACATACCTCAGAGGCTTTGAGGCTTATTCTTCTGGTTTTCTTCATGCTGAGTCATTGTGGTTTGACTACAAAATATTTCTAAACATCCCTTCTCAGTAACACTGCTCTTGGGGCTGGAAAGACGCCACAGCAATTCAGGGTACCTACTGCTCCTGCAGAAGACCACAGGCGACTGTGACAATTCAGGGTACCCACTGCTCCTGCAGAAGACCACAGGCGACTGTGACAATTCAGGGTGTCTACCTACTGCTGTGACAATTCAGGGTACCCACTGCTCCTGCACAAGACCACAGGCGACTGTGACAATTCAGGGTACCCACTGCTCCTGCACAAGACCACAGGCGACTGTGACAATTCAGGGTACCCACTGCTCCTGCACAAGACCACAGGCGACTGTGACAATTCAGGGTACCCACTGCTCCTGCACAAGACCACAGGCGACTGTGACAATTCAGGGTACCCACTGCTCCTGCAGAAGACCACAGGCGACTGTGACAATTCAGGGTGTCTACTGCTCTTGCAGAAGACCACAGGCGACTGGGACAATTCAGGGTGTCTACTGCTCCTGCAGAAGAGCACAGGCGACTGTGACTTGCAGCCATCAGCATCTCCAACTCCAGTGGAATCCAATAGCTTTTATTGGTTGCCAGTGACATCAGGGTGACATGTGGGGAACACACGTGCACACACTCGTACACACCTTTAAGCAAGTATCCATATACATAAAATAAAAATAAATCTAAATAATGGGAGAAAAAAGCAAACAATTGCAATTCTTTCATAATATTTTTCCTGTGTTACAGGATCATCTCTTTATTTTGTTGCTTTGGACACTGCAGTAGAATTACACTCTGATGCTGTCAGTTCTAGCATGAAACAACGAGAAAGAAAAAAATTCATCAACATAACTTTTACTGTGCAATCTGAAATATAGAAAAATCAAGCACCAACCAATTTATTATTAAAGAGATAAATAAATGCAGTGAAATTGAAGCATTGTACAATGAGTAACAGCTAAAAAAAACCAATAGCATAATACCTGAAAGAGAGGTCAAGGAAGGAATTAAATGTATATTAGCTACAAAAATACCTAAATATAAATTAGTGGAGAATGTGAAGGTTTGTACAATGAAAACCTTAATGCATTGATGAAAAAAATGGAAGAAGACACTGATTCACACACACAAGTGCAATGAAAAAATTATGTCCATGGATTAGACTATTTGATATTTTTAAACTGCACATATTGTTCAAAAGGGCAGCAGATACAACCCAATCTCTATGAAAGTAACCATGATATTATTTCTAAAAACAATGCACTTATTTTATATTCTATGTGCAATGCCTGCATGTACATATTGTACTAGGTGCATGCATGAGCTTCATGCAAACCAGAAGAGAACATATGGTCCCCTCAAGATGGAGTACAGCTTGTGTGCTACTGTGTCAGACCTGAACCCTGGCCCTCTACAAAAGTAGCAAATACTCGTAACCATTTGGCAATATCTCCAGCCCCAACATTCTTTACAGAACTAAAAATAAATAGTTTTTCTTTAAATCAGAACAAACCATTTGAATACCCAAAACAATCTTGGCAAAGAAGGACAGAGAAGAAAATGTTATGCTTCTTGACTTGAGAATATACCACAAAACCACAGGCAAATAAATAGCAGTTTTACCAGCAAAGCAGACAATCAGCCAATGGACAGAATACACAGCTTCAGAGTTAAACAGCAAATCTATATGGCTAATTTTTGACAGAGGTGCTAAGAGCGTGTATGTACATTAAAGAGTCTATTTTTCAATAAACTATAAATATAAATACATCAATGTAACAGTTGATGTTACAAAAAAATGAAATGAAACAACAACAAAGCAAACAACAAAAACACCAGTAAAGGAAGTATTTCAGAGAATTGGAATAGACAAGAATATTTATTTATTCTTTTAGAATAGTCCCAAAGCTCAAGAAATAAAAGTAACAATCAACAAATGATATTACATAAAGAACTTCAGCTGAGTCACTTGTGACACATACCTTTAATCCTAGTACTTGGGAGACAGAACCAGATCTCTGTAAGTTCAAGGCCAGCCTGGTCTACACAGAGAGTTCTAGGACAGCCAGAAACACACGTAGAAATGTTGTCTCAAAAAAAAAAATTTAAGGTGCAAGATCTGCTGCTGCTGAGGAGAGGAGCGTCAACTGCAGCACCATGGTAGCTCAACCGAAGAACCTTGAGGGCTACGTGGGATTTGCCAACCTCCCAAATCAAGTGTACAGAAAATCAGTGAAAAGAGGATTTGAATTCACTCTTATGGTAGTAGGTGAATCTGGACTGGAAAAGTCGACATTAATCAACTCATTATTCCTCACAGATTTGTATTCTCCAGAGTATCCAGGACCTTCTCATAGAATCAAAAAGACTGTACAGCTGGAGCAATCCAAAGTTTTAATCAAAGAAGGTGGTATTCAGTTGCTGCTGACGATAGTTGATACTCCAGGACTTGGAGATGCAGTGGATAATAGTAATTGCTGGCAGCCTGCTATCGACTACATTGATAGTAAATTTGAAGATTTCTTAAATGCAGAATCTCGAGTGAACAGACGACAGATGCCTGATAACAGGGTGCAGTGTTGTTTATACTTCATTGTTCCTTCAGGACATGGACTTAAACCATTGGATATTGAGTTTATGAAACATTTGCATGAAAAAGTGAATATCATCCCATTAATTGCTAAAGCAGACACACTTACACCAGAGGAATATCAACAGTTTAAAAAGCAGATAATGAAAGAAATCCAAGAACATAAAATTAAAATATATGAATTTCCAGAAACAGATGATGAAGAAGAGAATAAGCTGGTTAAGAAGATAAAGGACCTCTTGCTGTGGTGGGTAGTAATACTATCATTCAAGTTAATGGCAAGAGAGTCCGAGGAAGGCATTATCCTTGGGGTGTGGCTGAAGTTGAAAATGGTGAACATTGTGATTTCACAATTCTAAGAAATATGTTGATACGAACACACATGCAGGGCTTGAAAGATGTTACCAATAACGTACACTATGAGAACTACAGAAGCAGGAAACTAGCAGCAGTGACCTACACTGGAGTAGATAACAACAAGAACAAAGGGCAACTTACCAAGAGCCCTCTGGGACAGACGGAAGAAGAAAGAAGGGACCATGTGGCCGAGATGAAGAAGATGGAGATGGGGATGGAGCAGGTGTTTGAGATGAAGGTCAAAGAAAATTTCAAAAACTGAAGAACTCTGAAGCCGAGCTGCAGCGGTGCCATGAGCAAATGAAAAAAGAATTTAGAAGCACAGCACAAAGAATTAGAGGAAAAACATCGTCAGTTTGAAGAAGAAAAAGCAAACTGGGAAGCTTAACAACGTATTTTAGAGCAACAGAATTCTTCAAGAACCTTGGAAAAGAACAAGAAGAAAGGCAAGATCTTTTAAACTCTATTGACCACCAGTTATGTATTAGTTGCCAATACGCCAGCTTGGACATCAGTGTTTGTTGGATCCGTTTGACCAATTTGCACCGATTTTATCCATAATGATGGATTTAACAGCATGACAAAAATTATTTTTTGTTGTTGTTCTCGAAGGAGATTAAGATGCCTTGAATTGTCTAGGATATTGTGTACTTAGAAATTAACAGCCCTAAGTACCTTTCTACATTTTTTCTTTTTTTTTAAATTAAAAAGATGTCTTCAGTTTAATGCAAGAAAACATTTTACTGTTGTACAATCATGTTCTGGTGCTTTGATTGTTTACAGAATATTCTAAAATAAAAGGACTCTGGAAGGTTTCCATTGAGGATAAATTGCCATAATATGGTGCAAAGTATGCTACTCTATGATAATTATAATACAGAGTTTCCATTCGATGCAGCCTATACAATAATGTATTTAGTCTAACACAGTGGACCCTATTTTTTGACACTTCCATTGTTTAAAAGTACACATGGAAAAAACCTATATGCTTACAGTGCACCTAGAACTAGAGCTTTTTATAACAGCCTTTTTTGTTGTTTGTTTTGGATTATATATATATATATATATATATATATATATTTCTCATTTAGTACCCCTTTACCCAGAATCTCATTACTGCTTCATTTTTGTAACAACATTTAACTTAGATATTTTCCATATATTGGCCCTGGAAAATATAAGATAGCATCTTTCATATGGTAGAAACCAATGAGGAAACTTTACTTTAACTCCCTTTTTACATTTTATGGTAAGTAGCAGGAGGAAAAATGCATTTGTAGATCATTTCTAGGCTGATTGTGAAGTTAATGACCAGCCTGTTTCTACCTATACTCAGTCTTCTTTTACTAGAAATGGGAATCATGGCCTCTTGAAGAGAAAAAATTCACCATTCTGCATTTAGCTGTATCTATATATTGCATACCTGTATTTTTTGTTTGTACTGTAAAAAAAATTACATAATAAACAATGTTGTGACATAACAGAAAAATTTAAAAAAAAACTAAAAGAAAAAAACTTAAAAGCTTCTGCAAAGCAAAGGAAGAAACCGACAAGCTGTGGGGACAAACTACAGAGTAGGGAAAGTATTTACAAGCTAACCTGACAAAGCATTAATATTCTCCATATTCAAGATGCTCAAATAAGTAACATATACAGAAGAGCCACACAAGCCAATAATGAGCCTTGGCTTCTAACATTTCTCAGAAGAAGAGCTACAGATGGCCAACTATCATATGGGAAAAAAAAGCTAAACATCATTAATCATTAGAGAAGGATGTTTTAAAACCACAATGAAATATCACCCCACTCCAATGAGAGTGTCTCTTATCAAACAAGAGGGAAAAAATAACAAGTGTTGGCAACATGGAAAGAGAGTCCCTGGGCACTTACTGAGTATGTAAATGAACATAATCATAAGGGAGAAGAACATAGCTTGTCTTTAGTAACTTAAAAATAGAATAGCCATATGATCCGCTGGTCTCACTCCTGGTGTAGATCCAAAGGGAATGAGAGCATTATGTTGGAAAGACATCTGCACCCTTGTGCTCACTGCAATGCTATACACAATAGCCAAGAGACGGAGGCAGCCTACATCAAGAGCCGATAAAGGAAACATAGGGTCCACATCCAAGCTAGCAAGAGGAATGTCGAAGGTTTTCACCATAAAGAATTGATAACTGTTTGAGGAGAGGAATACATACACACTGATATATATATATATATATATATATATATATATATATATATTATAATGTACACACATGTTAGAACATTGCAGGATATTCCAATGATGTGGACAATTCTTATCTTTAAATAAAATCACTTTATTTCAAAAAAATTAAAATTTAAGGACTCTTTTGGAAGAAAGTATAAAGAAGTACAAAAGAGATACTGAGAAGACACTGTATTCCAGAAGATTTTCTGAGGAAAAACAAATGTAATGTGAAGCCTGAAGAAACAGACAGACACGCCTGTTAACTCCATGACTGTTTTGTACAGTGGCAACCTTTGAGGAGAGGCCCCGCACTCAAAAGAAATTTAATTAAATGATTAGTTGCTAAGGCCATACTGTACCAAATTCTTTAAGGACACCCTTATAGAAGAAGGGGAGGGAGAGGGGATAGGGGGCTTATGTCCGGGAAAGGGAATAACATTGGAAATGTAAATTTTTAAAAATCCAATAAAAAAGGAAAGAAAAGCAGAGCCTAATATCCTTCTCCCAGTGATGTAGCTAATAAAGAGCTAATAAATTTTGAAGAAAAAAATGAAAACTAGTAAAACACCCAGTTTCTCCTAATCTCATTTCTATACTTACACTTTTGAGTTTTTGCTCAATTTAGCATAAATGAAAACCTCCATTATGTAATCATTTGCATATAATTAGCTTTTTAAGGCATAAAAGTCTTGAGAGTCATTCATATTTTTGGACGTATCAGTTGGTTTTGGCTTTCCCTTTAGTCATGTGTTCCTCTGACATTCTTCACAATATATTTCTTTCAGATCATTATTATGATCTTGCTTTGAACAAAGTTTCCTTGCTACTCTGTAAAACAAGAAAAACCTTGTCCTCATTGAACTGTACTGATGCGACACGATCTATTTCTTTTCCTGAGATTGCAGATGGGACGTCTCAAGTCTGAGTCAGTATAAATAGAGCATTTGTAAATGCTAAGGTTCTTGTGGTTGCGTGCTTGCTTTCTTTGAGAAAGCCACTAAGGACAAAATTGCTGGGCCATTAGAGTAAGTGTATGTTTGGAAGTCACCACATAGTTCCTCTAGTACTAAGTGTTTATGTGTGTTATCTTGTTTAACCTCAGAATAAACTTAGGAAGCAAGATATTAATCTTCACTGCATTTTAAAGACAAGAACAGTGAGGTTTAGGGAGATGAAATATACCACTCAGGACACTATGTTCTGTTTATCGTGAAGTCAGGATTTGAACCAACTTTAAGCCCATGCTTGAGAATGGGCTTCATTTAAATATGTTATGCACTAGTCTCCAGTTTAAACAAAACTGACATAAAAATTCTCTGTCAGCGGTGATATTGAAAATTTTACACACAACCGAGAGTCATGTCAAAGAACTTGGATAAAACTGTCATCTTGGGATTTAAAAAATAAAAACTCTTAAGACATAGTTTGTAGCCATTTATGAAATAGCAGTGTTTGTGCATTTCATGATGCGGCATTTAGAACAATGTCTGGCATCTAAGCAAGAACTCAATAACGGCTAGCCATTAACATTATCAGGGACATATTGTCAATTCCCTTCCAAATCCCAAATTGGCCTCTTGTCTAAAATTCTTCTGAGTACAATGGGATCTGTGTCTGTGGATATGTTTATATTTACTTCCCTGTCTCTTCCTGCAGAATGTGAGGAGGCGTCTGCCATGCTCAGGAAGATGAACTTACCTGAAGACAGTGAGTAATCGCACTTGTGACTTTAGCATTTGCTGACATTTATCATTCAGCGTCACACTAGCGGAATGGTTGGAAGACCTTGTCACTTTTAGTGTAACCGTTAAAATACTGTTTATTCCTCTACACCTGTGTTAAGTTTCCCAATAACAGCTCATTACCTCTTTATTTTCATTGTATAAACTATAAAACACACAAGCAGTCAGAACATGTCTATAGCAAATTCTGACAGATTCAGAATTAAATAGTACTAAAAAGTTTGCCTTATTTCTATTTACCAATTCATAATGGAATTGTGTGTGCATGTGCACATGTGTGTGTATTTTAAATAGCGTATGGATTAACAAAAAGACTTTAACATTAGAATCATCATATCTTCCAGCCTGAGAAATCCGGGGTCCCTGTGATCATACATGTTCTTTGATCATCTCTCACTTACTGTTTGGTTTATATAGTCCAAATGAAAAAGGAAGAAACAGAAATTCTGCACGTTTAATGAATAAAGATAAAAATGAAATGTTATTCCTTAGAAGTTCTAAATAGGGTGTTCCTATTAACACTTTTCATTATGTTATATGTTTTAGAGGACAGTTTTCATCCATTTAAAATAGTTTTGGATGATTTGTCCAGAGTTTATATTGTGCAAGACAAGACAAACACTACTATACATATATGTGTGTGCCTTATGCATTTTATTTTTGAGTTCCGTGTTTTATTTAAGTTTAAAAACAAGTACAACATTTACCACCTCCTTCTTTTCCTCTAATCCAGCAGTTTTGAACCTGTTTTGACTTCTTTGGGGAATCTAATGACCCTTTCACAGGAGTTGCCAAGGACCATCAGAAGACACAGATACCTACATTATAGTACCTAACACTAGAAAATGTTATGAAGGGTCAAGGAAAATAACACTTTGCTTGGAAGTCATCACAGAATGAGGAACTGCATTAAATGATTACAGCATTAGGAAGATTGGGATGCCCTGCTCTACTCCTTCTTAAGTCTGCCTACAGCTCCCTCTCGAAACGACTGCCTCCATTTCCTTAACCATTATTGTTTTATACATAAATGAATGATATATAAAACAACCTATGGTTTCTGGTTAGTATGGTTTTTATGTATTTTTAAAAGTATTCAACAGATATCTGAATGAAGGAGTTTTAAAGATGAGAAAAGTGAGGTCTAAGGAGATAAAATATCCCACACTGGGTAGCATGTCCTGGAAATCATGAAATCAGGATTTGAACCAATTTTAGCCCTTGCTGAGGATAATCCAATGTGGATTATGCTTGTAAAATAGTTTCAAATTCCACGGAATTTGAAACTCAATGAATTCCCCATCCTCAGATTCTCCTGATATTTGAGCCTATAGAGACATAAGAAAATCTAGCTCAGAATCAACTGTAAGAGAGTATAACAAATCACGCAAGGCCTGCAATGAAGGCTCTCCCATGGTATAAAACTGGCAGGTATTATGTGCACAGAGTTTTTTGAGTTCCTAAGGAGAGAGCAATTGGTGCGTCACACTAAGAATTGTCAGGCTTCCGTCTGGGAACACCGAGTTTCTCAGGTTTAGATTACCCTACAACATGAAACATGAGGCAGGTCTGAACTGAGAAGCAAGATACTGTGGAAGAAGTCCAGCTCCATGAGTTGGAATGGACCCTTAAATACTATTATGAGTGATGGAAAAGTATGGGGGCTGGGAGAATAAGGAGATACAAGGCCAGCAGAAGAGACCAAATGCAGGGTGGAGAGTCAAAGGCTGGATTTGCCTTGATTGGAGAGCAACTGCCAAATTGCTCCCTGGAACCTCCCAACAAAACTAAACTTCTCCATCAACTGACTTCCTGCTTCTTCCTTTTTGAGGATTTATTATTATTATTATTATTATTATTATTATTATTATTATTATTATTATTACTATTATTTGTGTGTGTGCATTTGTGTATTTGTGTTATAGGTATATGCAAGTGAGTACAGATATCTGTGCAGAGCAGATAAGATATGTCTGATTCTGCTGGGCCTTAAGATATAGGTGGTTGTGTGCTGCCCAAATATGAGTGTTAGAGATACGAGTTTCATCCAGGTCTTCTGCAAAAGGAATCCTCACTCTAAAACCCAGAATCATCATGATTTCTACTTCTTAATAATGATATTAGAAAATTCTTCTGTTCCAGAAGAAAGACTCTTTAACCGTGAAAAGTGTTAGAGAAAATCCTGTGTAGTAAGTCCTGTACACAAAACCTCAAGAAAAAATACCAAAAGGTGAATCTACTTACAGTTTTGTTTTCTCTGTTGTCAGTGGTCACAGCTGTGAAAATCTCTAAGGAATAGCAAAGAGTGTCTTCTGTTCAAGAATGAGACATTCTTGATCTTGAATGTCAAATACATTGTGACAATAAGAAAATTGTGGGGATAATTAGAAGGTCATGGCTATGCAAGGACTGAAAACTCATATGCAAATGCTTCCAAATATGCTACAGGTATTCTTAAACACTGGATATCTTCTAAACTACACTTAAATTTATCATTACCCATTTCATCTGATTGAAAGAAAAAAAACTACCCTAACAGATATCATTGCATTATATTACCTTTCTCCTTCCCATTAACTTTTTACTTAAGAATCTTTTTCTCTATCTCTCCCTTTTTTTGAAATGTCCACAACTAGTTTAAATTTATTGGATTTTTTCCCTATTTACCCACCCCTCTTTAATGAAAATAGAAGTCTTTCCCATACAATCTATACTGGTTAATGTCTCCTTTCCATCCACATCATCCAGTCTCTCTACTCCTTCTTCTCCAGATTCTATTTCCTTTCTGTCTCTCATTTAAAAGAACAGATTTCTAAGAGACAACAGTAAAATATAACAAAATCAAAATATAAGGTAAAACAAAATCCATTTCATCAAAGTTGGACAAGAGAAACCAATAGAAAGAAAAGAGCCCGAGAAAAGGCACAAGAATTAAAGACCCACTCATCATCACACTCAGGAGTCATATAAAAATACCAAAGTGAGAGCCACTTCATGTACAGAGGCCCTGGTGCAGAGCCACACAGTCCTGGGCTTGCTCTTCAGTCTCTTTAAGTACGGGTTTTGCTCGGTGATCCAGCGGGCTCTGCTTTCCCACTGTAAAATGCATCTTTTCCACAATGCATGTCGTAAAGTTTGATCCATCAAAGATTCATGAATGTACATTAGTAGGAATTAAGTGCAGTATAACATGTTCTAGTAAACAAAGGCAGAAAATTATGCTGTAAAATGCAGCTATGATAGGATAATAACAAGAGAAATGTAATAAATGTTTTCATTAGGAGGCATCATAGAATGAGCTGAAGATATTTTTTTTTCTTCGAAGAAAAATATTCCCAGGAATAGGGGTTTGAATAGAGCCACATACAATGTGCACTCAAAAGTGGACCGAAATAGGAAGTATAAGATTCATTATTATACTATAACATAACATACTAATTAGGTGATGAATCATTAAGAGGGACATGAATTAAATGTCTTCCTTAGACAATTCAAACAATTGAGCTGAGTATGTGACATTGTATAGTTTTCCCCACAGTTTTGATAATGAACAACACAACATTAGAGCACATCTCTAGCATTCTTTTGGGCCTTCAAACATTCATGCACATATCTGATTGTTATATATACACAGATATTTGAACATAGAATTACACTGTGGATAACTCTGACAGCTACTCTTTAATGTCAAGTGGACTAAACAGTAGGCAGTGCTTAGTAGTGGTAGTTTTGCACAGTTCTACTTCATTTAAGCACAAATAAAATATTTTAAGTGACATAATTATGTAGTAATGATAAATCCATTGTTTACTTCTGTAGACGGTTAAAGCAAATCTTACCTGTAATTCTAAATATTACATGAGTAGGCATTTTGGTTGTGAATTCTAAGCCCAATTCACAAAGTTTGAAAATACTGTTGTCGCATATGCACATAGCCCAGAATGTCATTTTTGGTTGAAAAGTGCTCTCCACGCTCCTTTGTACTATATTCATATTTCAGTCAGCAGAGAATAAAGACTGTATTTATTGCACACCCAGTTACAATAACGATTGTATTGGATCTTGTGCTGTACTGAGTGTCCCTTGCTTTTGAACGTCCACCCTGCATTGGTCTCTCCTGCTGCTGTTGCTTCTCCTTACTCTCCCTGTGCTGCTCCAGTTCCAGTATTTTTCCATTACTCATAAACAGGTATCTAGGGGTCCAACTCACAGAGCTGGGCTTCTTCCACAGCATCTTGCTTCTCAGTTCAGACCTGCCTCATGCTTCGTCTTACAGGGGGTTCTAAGCCTGAGAAACTCAGTGTTCCTATAACCTGAAAAACTTGTTATTCCTAGAGGGAAGCCTGTCAATTCTTAGTGTGACCCACCAATTGCTTTCTCCTTGGGAACTCAAACAACTCTGTGCACATAACAACCTTCCCTTTTCATTCATTTGAAAAGCTCTTTCACAGCTATGAGATAAACTTAAAGTAGCCCACTGTCCCCAGGGCTGCACAGACATCAGAGGAATTTTGATACTTGACACCAAATAGCAGTAGGTGGCACAAGCCCCTTTTCAGTTTCATGAGGCAAATGATTAAAAAATGCACTAGGAAATAAACACACTGTGTGGAACTTGTTAAGGCTTCAGACTTTTGCTGCCATCAGCAATGGAATAGTCAGGAAGAGAAATCATGTTTCTGCGATCATATTTTAGTCCCTTAAATGGGCATGATTTTACAGTCTCAGAAGAGTCGCTATGTCACAGTTTCAGTACGTGGTTTTGTTTTGGTGGAGACAATTGTTGAAGGGACTTAATCTATCAACTATGAATAAAGTTGAGTGATAGTGATCATCTCTCACATACATACAAAGACATTGTTCGATTTTTACGAATATCATTAATCATTTTAATGGCTTTGTCACTAATGTTATATGCCACCAGAGTCAAGAAACAAATGAATTGCTCTCTCCTAGTAAGTAATTCAGAAAAGTTTTCATAATAAGTGCTACTCTTTGTGATGCAGGCATATTTGGGTAGTACCTTTCCATCTTCAGATAACATCCTTATTCATTAGATTACTGAACACAGAGTAATTCTATGGGTAGAACTCCCTTGACACAAATAATTAATTGAAATTCCCCGAAGCATTTAACACCCTTTGAGTATTTCATATCTCCTGCTAAAAGCACTGCTGTGGATTACAAGAGTCTGTAACAATTCAAAGAGATGTACTAACATCTTCATGTAAAAAGATGCAATCATTGCTTCCTTTTAGAAGCATCTATACTAAGAAACAAGGTACAAAGCAGAGACACAGGGTAGACAGTGATTAAATGGTAAATTTGGAATAATGTTCTCTAGCACATACAGTGCTGTTTCTTGTAACTGTTTTTCAAACACTAATTTGATCCTTAGGAATTCCCTGTGGAACAAGCAATCATATCCCTCCTTTTACAAGTGAGGAAAATGAGGCAGAAGAGGTTAAATAAATTGTTTACTAAATCACTCAAGGATGTACCACTAGTGAATGACAAAGTCAGGCGGGGTGGGGGTGGGGGGACCAAGCAATGTTCTGGCATTCAGGTGCCCTGAGTGCAGTCCCCAGAAGGCTTTTCTTTTTCTTTCCTTTATTTTAAGGTTTGGGGTCGGACATTTGCCAACGTCTACATCTCAATGCTGTGAGTTTGGCTGGTTTGGGCTGGTTTTGCTCATGCTGTCATGGTCTCTGTGAATTCAATGTGCATCAGTGCTGTTATGTGTAGAAGCTGCTTCCTTGCCATCCACCCTCTGTGACTCAGGCAAGCTTTCCATCCCCTCTTCACCCTAGATCTAACCAAGAAGCCATCTGCAACTGGTGCCTGCTGCGGAAGAATAAATACTGTTTTTCTCCAGTAGAGTGTCATTGAGTATATCAACCTTTCTCCAGGGAACACCCGGTGTCCTGGAGTTGTTGCCCTATACCAAGCAGACACCATGCCTTGAGTCTTTTACTTTTGGTAGGCTTTGCTTCATTTTTGCCTTCCTTGAGTGATTTTTTTTGTCTTCCTAGTTTTTCTGTATTTCCTTATTATATTGTGTTGGTTTTTTCTATTTTTGTCTTTTCTTCCAGAGAAAAAGAGCCTGAACGTTGGTGGGTAAGAAAGCCGGGAGGATCTGAGAGGGTTGGGGGAGGGAACACACGATCAAGTATGTTGTAACACCAAATATGTTTATATTACACAACATTTTTTTCATTCAAGAAGTAATAAAATATAGTTAGATTTGATTGTTGCCAGATCCAAATCTATCTTTTTGACTACTGCACTAACAATCTTGCTTAGATGCAGAAAATCAGCATCAATAAAGGTATGAGGGGCAGAGATGTTGCTTCTCATGAGGCCCAATTTCACAGCTAAGGAGTGTCAGTGATGTACTGTAATGAGAGTTAAAGTTATTGAACATTTGCTATAAGTTGAGCATTTGTTTTTTTTTTTTTTTACACGAATCATGCACCATCCTAATTCTAGTTTCCACAGTGGTTTTATGATCCACATACAATCAAATAGAGAACTATATAGGGAGGGCAAATCACTAGCTGCTGTTCTCATGGTTAGCAAGGGGCAATGTTCATATCCAAAACCACCTCTCCTTTAAGTTCTAGTTCCACACTATGATCCCTCTAATGTAAGGCTGTTTTATACACATACTCAAGGCCCACAGCCCAGATCTCAGTAGAGGTCCTCGATACATATTTATCAAATGCATCAACAAGGGCCGCAGCAAGATGGACCGGAATTAAAAACAAGGAGAGTCTACCTCAGGTTGTGTCAGCATTCAGGCAGCACGGACGTGGTAAATAGAAGTTGACCTACTACTCTAATTTTAGCAAATGCCACATTTCTATAAGAATCACTTCCAGATGCCGGCCTGGGTGTCCATTTTGTTATTTCTGGCAAAGAAAACTCTTTTACGTTTTGCCAGCCGGAGAGAGCAGACTCTGCTAATCAGTGCCAGTCAGGATTTGTTCCCCCAACATAAAAGCACAGGCCTTTCCCTTGGAATGCTTTGTTATAAGCATCTTCCCCCCTCTGTTCTGTCTACAGCAGTACAGATTCATATTTATATCACGATCTGCAGCTGAGTTTAGAGCTAGTCTCTTAACTTAGTGAATCGCTTATTATTATCAGCAAACCGCATATTCCTTGAGCTACACCGTCTTTCTTAGAGAGTAGGTCTCTACTTGTTTGGTAGTTTACTACCTGGAACGTTATGAAGAACACAGAAACAAGTTTGTCAAGATAAAGCAGGGCCGAGGTTTTCTATTTTTAGTGATTCTGAAAACAAGTTGTTTTTTTTGTTGTTGTTGTTTTAAAAAACAATTGTGCTTCATTTGAGTTGCCCTTTTCCCCTGTCCTCCATCAAAGCTAAATCAATGAGCTTTCCTAATGGTGGCTCTGGTTTCGAAGTGTCAATGCTAAGAAGTGCCAGTAATCTTTGAAAGACAGAAATATGGTGACATAACTGGGCGACTGTAAGCACTAGCCTCAAAGGGAATTAGTGCTGCTCTTGAGGTCCCACAATTAGTTCTTAAAACAGAAGGGGCTATAAAAAAGAGCTAGCCTGGCCTCTGACTTATTATCTTCTTTTCCTGCATTCTGTTTAGGAGAGACCTTGCTGAATTCAATTGCTAATTATGTTTCACTGTGCTCCGTTCAAATACCTTGGCCTGGTTATTGCTGACTTCTCAACCTGATGCTGCAGCCTGCTCCGAGGATTTTCTTTCTCTCTTTTTATCATGTAAATCATGTTTTATTTTTTAAGAGATAACAACGAAACATCACCAAGTAAAATATAATGAGATAAAACAAAAACCACATATTGAAATTGGACACAAACAAGATAAACAAACAGACAAATAAAAGGCCAAAGTGAAAGTAACAAAAATCCAAGACCCATTCATTTACACATTCATGAATTTTAGTATTTAATAAAAATACTAAGCTGCAAACTATAGTACATATGCGGAGGAACTGACTCAAAACTGTGTAGGCTCCGTGGTGGTTGCTTTGGTCTCTGTGAGTCCAGCAAGCTTTCTTCAGTTCTTTAGAGGACCTGGTTCTCCTCCTGTCCTTCCTCCCCTCTGTCTCTCCACTCCTGTGATGGGGAGATGATGGGTGTATGGTGAGATAATTAGGTGACTATGAGCATTACTCTCAAATGCTAATGCTCTTGGGGTTCCATAATTAGTTCTTAAAATTGTAGGTGTTATAAAAAGAGCTACCCTGGCCTTTGTTACTCTGCCCCTGCCCCATCAGGAATGGAAAGTATTTTAAGTTTTTCAAGATACAGTTTGCTAAACAGGAGTTCCTTAACATTGACGGAAGGGACTTTATATAGATACCTCATCCCACATATACATTTCATTCCTGCTTCTCTGACATTTGTGATATATTCATGGTAGGGTATCTCACAAGAGACCATCCATATTGCTTAGATGCTCTAGCTATCAGAATTGAGTCATATAAGCCCTTCTATTTTATGAAATATCCATCCTCAAATATTCTACAGTAACAGAAAATGGACTAAAACACCAGGTTTGTGTCTATTCAGCTCCTAAAGTGAGCAAGTAACATTAGCAGTTCTCACAGATCCACTTGCCTTCTGTGGTATCTCCAGAGTCATTTCTTCTCCATTTGTCTCCAGTCCAGTGCCTGAAGTGGCATTCTTATTTCTTTGGGGCTCCTGAAAACCATCTGGATGTGTAGGCTGTTTGTCACCATGTCAGTACTGTGACTCCATTTGTATTTTTGTACAGGTTCCCTATTCAGATTCCAAAACATCCTCCTAAGTTCTTTCCACATGCACACCTTCTAAGCCAGCAATGCTGCCCCTTTCACTTTTGAATGTCATTTATCTGTTTAGTCATGTTTTGGTCAACAGGAAACCAGTCTTTCTGATGAACTCAATAACTCTTCTGGAATTCATGGTCACACATAATTTCACCATGATTATCATGGGATGGACTGGCTGATTCTAATGAGAAGAAAATGGCAGAAGTGACAAGATGGCGTTTTGACACTGATCTGTGAAGTGGCCATAGCGTTCCACCTTAGTAACCACTCTGCACCCCACTCTCATGGATTGAAACACAGTGGCTATGTCCCAACACAAACATCCTCTTACTAGAGAACCAACTCTTGAAAATATGTCATTAGAAAAAAAATGTATACCTGAGCATAACATTTGACCCAGAGTTAAGAGCCACAGTGATAAGTTCTCTTTCCAATTTCTCTTTTGTGAAAAGAGACGTCCAGTAGAACAAGCTGCCCTAAATTTATAGCAAGTACCCACAGAACAAATTCCTAGAAGAAAGCAAACTGTTGTGTGCATAAAATCTGTGCATGCATCCACTTTGACATTTCTGACCTTCTCTAAAGTATATATTGCTTTCGTTTTTTTGTTTAAAAGGAAGAGCTCCTGCTTAAGGGAAGGGAAGAGCATAGGAAGAGAGAAGCACTGTCTCCTAAGACACTATTGAGGTTTCTTTATCATTCATGGAAATTGGGACAAGATAACAATGTTCAAACTATGACCAAATAGAAAGGGCTATGGAATAGTATTAAATAGAGCATGTTGATTATAATAACAAAGACACATTTACCAGAGCAAGGAAAGCAGTTCTAGCACTGTTATGCTATTAAAGGACTTGTGGTTAGAAGTTTTTCTCTCTTTAACACATATACTTCGTATCTTTCTGTGTTGTTACATTATTCCTTGTTTTCTAGATTTGTTTATTTAGCCTGTTTTCCTAATGTCCTTCCAACTTTTTCTGTACAACATGTTCTCCTAAGCATTCTCACGGATACATATTTGTACAGATCCAACATTATTACTTTAAACGAATATTCTAAAAATGGACCTTGCAAATAAATACCAGAAAAATGGCAAAAGCACTGACTTTTGATTACAAGTGACATTCTAGGACATTTATGAACACAATTGTCCCCTACCAACAAGAGTATAGAAAAACGTCCTTTTCCTCACACATCGTTCATGAACCTGTGTGCGACTATTTGTTTTCTACTACTTCTACTAATTAACTAGTAGAATGATCTACCTTCTTATGTGTTAATATAGAATGAATCATCTGTGGTGTTTATGCTCCATTTCACTTCTCTTGGATCCATTATATTCCATCTCGGATATGTAACATTATACCAACATCACAACAGCCATTCCCATTTCTTCTTCAAATTCCTCCCAAGTAACTCCCTCAATAACTAGGGTTAAGGGTTTGCACTTAAATAAACTTTACCCTTTTTTAACCTCAGGGCAGATTTGTTTATAAGAAATTTGTGGAAGAAAAAGTATACTTAGGTTATTTTCCAAACAGGTTATTTTATTGATTTGTCAACAAAAGATACTATCCATTGTATATGAAATTGTGTCTCTAAAGAGATATATTGAAGTGCAATCTATCCCCTGGAACCTGTGAATGTGATCTCATTTGGAAAAGAAATGTTTGCAGATGCCATAAAATTAAAATTCTAATTCAAAATGAACTGTGTTCTTATGAGAGAAAACACAAACACAGAGGGAAGAAAGCATCCAAAGATGGAGACTATGAAGGGCAATTTATGACAAGAGGAAGTTCTTCCTTTTCCTAAACCTCCATTTTGTCTATTCATGCATAGGACATGGATTATTTTCACATGAGGAATACAGAAACAAGCTTCCATTCCAGCAGAATAAGAAGTCCTTTAATGGAAAGTAAGGTCACAGACTGATGGGAGGGCCAGGTAGCAAGCAGGATGGCACAGACTCTGGGCACCAAGAGGAAAGTCTGTTACTACTACAAAGGGGACATTGGAAACTATAATGGACAAGGGCACCCAATAAAACCTCACTGAATCCGCGTGACTCACAATTTGCTACTCAACAATGGTCTCTGCCAAAAAAAGGAAATCTATCATCCTCACAACGCCAACGCTAAGGAGATGACGAAGTACCACAGTGACAACTACATTAAATTACTGTGTTCTATCCACCCAGGTAGTATGTCTGAACACAGTAAGCAGGTGCAGAGATGGTGAAAACTGTCCAGTATTTGATGGTTTGTTCTGTCAGTTGTCCACAGGTGGCTCTGTTGCAAGTGCTGTGAAACTCAATAAGCAGCACACAGAGGTGAACTGGGCTGGGGGCCTGCACCACGCAAAGAAGTCTGAAGCATCTGGCTTCTGTTATGTCAATGTTATAGTCTTGGCCTTCATGGACTGCTAAAATATCGACAGAGGGTGATGTATATTGGCATTGATATTCACCATGGCGAGGTGAATGGAAGAGGCCTGTTATACTGAGTCATGACTATGTCCTTTCATAAAGACAGAGAGTTCTTGCCAGGAACTGGGGCTGGCAAGGCAAGTTCTATGCTGTTAATTACCCACCGTGAGAGGGCATTGATGATGAGTCCTATGAAGCCATCTTCAAGCCAGTCATTTCCAAAGTAATGGAGATGTTCCAGCCTAGGGCAGTGATCTTACAGTGCAGTTCAGACTCCCTGTCTGGGGGTCGGATAGGTTGCTTCAATCTAACCATCAAAGGGCATGCCCAGTGTGTGCAGTTAATGAAGAGTTTCAACTTGTCTATGCTAATGCTGGGAAGAGGTGGCTACACCATCCGTAGTGCTGCTCAGTGTTGGACTTAGGACACAGAGATCCCTAATGAGCTACCATACAATGACTACTTTGAATACTTTGGGCCAGATTTCAAGCTTCACATCAGCCCTTCCAATATGACTAACCAGAACACTAATGAATGCCCAGAAAAGATCAAATGGCAGCTCTTTGAGAACTTAAGAGTGCTGCCCTGTGTCCCTGAAGTCCAAAGGCAGGCCATATCTGAAGATGCCATCCCTGAAGAGAGTGGTGATGAGGATGAGGAAGACCTTGACAAGCGAATCTCCACCTGCTCCTCTGACAGACACACTGCCCGTGAGGAGGAGTTCTCTGACTCAGATGAGGAAGGAGAAAGTGGTCACAATGACTCTTCTAACTTCAAAACAGCCAAAAGAGTCAAAGCAGAGGATGGGAAAGAAAAAGATCTCGAAAAGAAAAAAAGCCACAGACGAGGAGAAGACCAAGGAGGAGAAGCCAGAAAACAAAGGGGTCAAAGAAGAGGTCAAGTTGGCCTGAGCAAGGTCTGCAGCCCCATCTTTTTCCCAAGTCCCTCACTTTCTCGCAATTTCTCGCAATTTTATATTTTCTATTCCTGTGCATTTATACAAAATGTATAAAATATAGCAAGTCCCCAGGGACTAGATAGGAACCGGGGACCAGAGCACAGGACAATGGTGCTGGGAGGACTCTTCCCAGAGCTACCTTGTCCATCCTGCTCCAGGTCTTAAGAAGTAGAAAGAAAACAACCAGAAGACAAAAATCCTGAGCTGCCAAGTGCCTGCTTAGGAGCTCTGCTACGATGCCCTTGTTAAGCTTCTTAGAAGGGGTGTCTGGGTCTTCTGGGACCTGTTTTCAGGCTTGGGTAATATCAGCCATTTTTAGATTGGTTCTGTTTATACCTTCCTATCCATCCTGGGCAAGCAGAAAAAACTTAACGTTGCCTCGTTGCCCCCCAATTCTGTAGGTGGAGGTGGTCAGCCTAGCTTCCTTTCACAAGATATTCTCATCTTGTGAGACTCTTTGTAACAAAACAGCACATTAATATTTAAAAAGAAAAAGAAAAGAATGTAAGGTCACGGTGGTAGGAAGGATGGACAATGAGATAACCAGAATGTACTATGTGTATGTATGAACCTTCAAAGAGGAGATTAATAAAACTTACATAAAAAAGAAAAACTGTTCTAGGGAGATGAAAGAATGAAGGAGAGAAATAGGCTAAAATAAAAATGAAGACAAAAAATAATACAAATAAAACTCTGGGAAACCAAGGAGACAAAAGTAAATTGGATAGTTTTACATCACTCAATAATGCTGTCCAGTGATGAAGAGACACCCTAAAGGAAAAGCACAGAGACGGTAGAAATTACAGCACTGTCAAAATCCCCTGTCCATGATTAAAGCAAGAGGCCATGATGATAATCACTGTGGGAACCTCAGAGATAAGGATTTATCTTCGAGAATAGCTATAAAAAGCTGACAAGTCTGATTTAATTATGATGGAGTAGGTCTTGAATGACCATAAATCTACTGCCATGGTCTGTATGAAAATTAAGATGCAGGGGTATATGTTTTAATTTATAGAGTTCTTCTGTGTACTGCTTATAAATCAAAAAATAGCAGAGATTTCAAGGACAAAACACATGTGCTGCTCATTTTCTGAGGCCTCTGTGGAAGGTCAGGACTTGGCTTTGATTTTATACAGCCAGCACTACTGTGTTAGTCCTGGTCCATTTCTAACCCTTCTTCTGTCCCCTCTCACAAATATTAAAAACACAGTACAAGAGTACTATGGATTCCTATGATTTAATTTCAAACTCTGGGAAAAAGAAGTCAAGGGGCATCTTAAAATTTTACTTATTGGGTCTGAATACAGAAACAGGTTACTGATGATCATAGTGATGTTCACTCTGATACAAAATTATTACACTTAACCTTCAGATTAGGAGTAGGCATTACTAAGCCACTATTTAGACAACAAAAATATTTTCCTTGATATTAGAAAAACAGTGAGTAATTTATTCTCCTTTCTATCAGAAAAATGCAAATATAATTATAACCAGTTATTTTCTGATATTACATTGAGATTTATCCATTGCTATGTATATTATTATATTTAGACTTGGACAACTCTAAGGGTGGGACACATTCCCAATCTGTATTCTTCATTATCCCAATATGGGAAATGGTTTTCATGATACAATGAAAAGACTATAGAACAATAAGGATGTGAATTCGGTGTGTACAAAGACTTACAAGCTCTTCATCTGTAAGTCAGGACCTCTTTGCAGAACCAATGACCCTTTCACAGAGTTCACCTAAGACCATTGAAAAACACAGCAGATATTTACATCACAATTCATAACAGCAGACAAATTGCAGTTATGAGTTAACAACATGGACAATTTTATGGTTGGGGGGGTCACTGTAACATGAGGAACTATATTAAGGGTGACAAAATTAAGAAGTTTGAGAACCACTGGCTTACAGAAAGCCTCATCAACTAAGGCATCTGGGTGTTCTGAGAGCTTCAGTAGATAGAGCGGGGTGGCTGTTGAGCTCATGCCCGGAATATTTAGTCTTTCCTTCCAGTCCACCTCCATACTGTGGTCTGATATAAAATGATCCTGAACTTACGACCACAGTGGCAAGTCTAGTGCAGTGGTTTTCAATCGATGGGGCACATTTGCAGATCTCAGATCTGTGTGGTGATCTCTAAAGACTGTTTGCATGCAACTTTGTGTGTTACAAGTGTCATTTCTAGGGCAAAGGTCTGGGAGGCTGTTTAATATTGTTTATGCTCAAGAACTGATCACATATAACACAAATTGTCTGGCCCTGAATGTCAGCAATGTAGAGGTGAGAATTCCTAATATACTAAGGAAAAATAAAGCAGAGGCAACAAATACTTCCCCTTAGACTGTTGGAATTCACTGATTTATTTTTTGTGGTTTTTGTTCAAGGATTGAATTTTTTCTCTCTCTATCTCTCTGTCTCTCTCTGTATCTCTGTCTCTGTCTCTGTCTCTGTCTCTGTCTCTGTCTCTCTCTCTCTCTCTCTCTCTCTGTGTGTGTGTGTGTGTGTGTGTGTGTGTGTGTGTGAGCATGCGCGCGTGCGTGCGTGCGTACACATTTATTTTAAGGAAGCACAAAGCTCACCATCTCTGTGGCCAGCACCTGAAAACATGGTTCTGTCTGTATAGCTTCCTGGAGACAGCAAGGGGTGGACATGAAATCAAGCACAGCTGCCAGGACCCTTAGTGACTTTATGTTCAATTCCAGGCTGTACCATGTTCTGATTTCAAACCAGTTAGGGATCAGGGCTGGTTCAGGTATAAGTTTCAACAAATAGAATGTGGATTCTAAGTAAAATCGGTGTACATTTTCCCGAGGTAAGTTCTTGCTATTTCCTTGTCTTTTCTTTCCTTTTTAATCTTATCAGTGTAGAGCAGCGTCATAGAGATGTGAGTTCCCAAATGTGCGCTAATGGGTATGAGTTGTGCTCTGCCATGCTGGCTCCAGACTCTCAGAGGAAGAAATCACACTTTAAAACTTTAAATGATGAAAGCTCCTGGTGTCAGCTCCTGATATTTCTGGGGGACAAACTGACTCCATATAGGTTACAGTTGGATAAATACCCCACCCACACTTCTGTGGCGCCATCCTCCTCTTAGGGAAGAAGTAGCTATGAAGAGTGCTTCACCTTTAGTCCCAGTAGATGGGTCTGCAGGTTCATTGAACAACTTAAGATGCCTCATCCTTGGGATTCCAAATGCCTTGGACTTAGACTGTTCTGGACACATTCACTCTGGACAAATTTACCTATCTAGACGTGCATAGTAAGGGCGATGCAATCATCTGCCCAAGTAAAGTGACTAGGCTCATGCAGAGGTGCTAGAACTTCCCTTTGGTGTTCCTAGCTCTCTCAGTAAAAATTTTCTACCTTAAATCCAGTATCACTTCCTGCACATGGAAAGGAACATGAAAGAACTCTTAACTACTCTTTTATTTTTTTCCCCAAAAGCTGTTTAAAAAAACCTCTTTGAGATTACAATTTATGTACATTCCTCACTCTCAAATGGCCTCTTTTCCACTAATTGCTATTCTATGCATATATGTATTCATTTAACACATATATGTGCCTAAGGATAACTTACTCAGTTAGTACAATGCTACCTCTGTGGGTGCTTTCAGGGCTGACTGTCACTGGACAACTAACTAGTGTCTACTTCCTCACTGAAGGTCACCTCTCTAATTCATAGCTTCCCTTGGTGCCTATAGTTCTCTGTGTAGGGCTGAGGCATTTCTCTGTTTTGTTTGGCATGTTCATTGGTATCATTCTTGTTCAGACATGCTTAGAAAGCCATGTTAGTAAGACAGTATGGGTGTACTTTCTGAGATTTCTAGAAGTTACAGGCTCACAGCAAACTCCCTAAAAGCTCTCTAGCTCTTACAATCTTTTCACCTCCTCCTCTGGTGCAGGGGTGTTTCCTAGAAAACGTCAATTTGAATTGGGCTGCATAAGTCTCCATTTTCATTGGTTGTGGGGTTTGTTTGTTTGTTTATTGCCATGGTCTTTGTTGCAAAGATGATTCCTTGATAAGGAGTGAGGTCTACATTTATTTGTAGTTATAAGGAGAGATGTTAGTAAATACTGTGTATTGTAGATCAGAGTCTGTTCATTCTGTGGTTGATACGCAGAGGCATTTTTAGTGTTGTGCTTTGCTTGTTTATAATGTGTTTAAACAATGCACATTGCACCACCTTTCCCTGAGCTAATGCCTGAGAGTGGATGGTGACCTGTGTTCCCTCTTCCCCCTCGTGATTCCTCAGACCCCGGAGCCTCTTTCTCCTCCCTCCCTTCCTTTCAAAGACAGCACCAAAGAATCGCAGACTGCAAAGACATCTGCTCTTCTAAAACTGCTTAGCTTTTATATTTCTCCTAATGAATTCAAAGAAAACCTTAATCCTTCCAGGTTGTTAATTAGGCTTGTGTGCAATTAGAATAAAAGCACTATTAGTTGCCACTGAATAATAAGTTATAATTTTTATCTACTTTCTAGCACTTTCTCTACCTCAAAAGGAAAAAAATTTAAAAAATATGACAGAAGATAAGTAATTTTATCTTAGCCTAATCACTTCTCTGTTGCTATCTCTTTTTCTCATAATTATCCTCAATTTTATTTTCTCTAATTTCCATTATAGTTGTTAAGTTGACATCATGATGAAATTCTCACATCTTAAATGAAACGCACAGGAAAGATTTTAGAGAAGCAAGAACCTTCAACTCCCAATTCATTAGTAGCCGAAAACTTGCATATTTCATAAGCATAAGTTTTAAAAGAATTTGATGCTTCCTCGTTAGTTAATAAGCAATGTAATTTTACCTGGTAGATGTAAAGAGAGATGCTTACAGAGGTAAGTGCTGTTAACGAAGTGTCTGAGGTTTGATAAACATAATACGCACTAAAAAAGCTATGTCCATCTTTAAATAAATGGAAATCTTATGCGGAAATTGTTACTTCCTGTGTTTTCTTTTGCTATCCATATGCATGCTCTTACCTTGGAAATTAACTAAGCATCAAATGTGTTTGAAAGCTGGAAATGCTCAATGGTCCAAGTGTCAACCTTTTTGAATCAATGTTAAATAATAACCATGCAGATAAAAGGTTCTGCCTCAGTTTCCTTTTGCATAAAGACATAAAATGTGGAATTAAACATTCCAACATTTCATACCGTGGCTCATGCATACAAAAGTCTTTAGTCTATGTAGAGATGACCCATACTCAGATTATTGTCTCTAATGTCAAACAATATGCAAACTTGAGTGTACATCACAACATTTCCTTCCAAAATATTCTGATCTGGACTGAAAATCTCTCCCTTTCTCTTGTCAAAACCTAGCTCACACTCCAATGTTTGATCCTAATGTTAAATACAAGTAAAAGTGAAAACACAGATGATAATGAATCGTAACAGATGAGGTGAACAGGGTCAACATGTGTGAACTAGTAAATCTTCCCTTGCTCAGCTGAACAAGCCTTTTATTTTGTATTCTGGTCACCACTGTCCCTTTGAAGAAATCTTTACGTCTAGATTTTAGATGTTTCTAATCTCTTTTAGGGACCAGAGAGGCCTCAACCTTTTTGTATCCATTATTATTCCATCTACGAAAGAAAGGGGAGCTGAGACTCCGCTCTCCCACTTCTCTAGAAATAGTGTAAAATATGGAAGGTGAACTTTTTAAAAATATTTTGTAAGGTATCAGTTAATATTTGTAAATTATTTTGTTTTCATGTACCTGTGTATCTATTCTCTGAAAATCACAGGTAGTATTGCTTTCCATAATTTTGTAATTATTTATTTATCCATTGATTGATTTGTTTTACACCCCAATCTCAGTCCCCACTCTCCTTCCAACGTCCCCTCACACAGATCCCCCTATTCTTCCTTCCTTTCTCCTCAGAGAAGGGGACCCACCCCCAGTGCGTATCACCACCGCCACCCCTTCTGCACGTCAAGTCACTGCAGGGCTAGAGGCATCCTCTCCCACTGAGGCCAGACAGAGTGGTCCAGTTAGAGGAACTGGAACCAAAGACAGGAAACAGATGCAGGGACAGCCCCTGCTCCAGTTGCTGGGAGGTTGGGAGATCTGCCGGAAGAACAAGCTGCACTTCTGCTACTTATCTGCTGGGGGAGGGAGCTAGGGAAGGCAGGTCCAGCCCATGCTTTCCGTTGAGGGTTCAGTCTCTGGGAGGCCCCAAGGGTTCAGGTCAGTTGACTCATTGGTCTTCCTGTGGAGTCTCTGTCCTTTTTGGATCCCTCGATCCTTCCCCTAACGCTTCCACAACACTTCCGGAGCTCCATCTAATGTCTGACTGTGGGTGTCTGCATCTATTTTCATTGGCTACTGGGTGGAGCCTCTCAAGGAGCTAGGCTCCTATCTGCAAGCACAATTCTCAACTTCTTATGGAAAAGACAAAAACAAAAACAGAACAGGATAGCTAAATCCTGTACATTTTGTAAAAATTTTAATGTCAGGTGGAGTGGTTTTCACTATGTATTTCCCATCTTATGATGTTTTATCTATTCTTTTGAGGTCCCGTGCCTCTCCAAGCAAACTTTAAAATAGGCTTGTGTACATCTACAAAAAATAAAAACCTAAGATTATGGTAGGAACTATATTAAGACCATAAGTCAATTTGCAGGTGATAGAAATATTTATTTTGCTGAGCTGCCAAATCTTTGCACAGTGTTCCTCTCTACCACACACTGTGTGCCTCTCTACTTTGGTCCTCTGATTTCTTTCATTGCATTGTATAATTTCAGAACACTGTTTCATGTCAGAATCGTATTCTGTAATGTTCCTGAACAAAGAAAATATTTTGTTTTCTTTCCAGGTGCAGATGAACTAGAGAAATGTATGATTATTTACTCTGTAACTTTGCTGCCTTCCCTAGAAAGTTCTGAAGGTACGTCTCTTGCTCTGTCAGTTACTCTATGTTGGCAGTCTTTCTCAGGACTGTGACATCATGACCTTCATCAGGAACCTGGTATGGTGGCCTCTTTAGCAATGAAGAAAAGCATCATGGGGATGGTTTCCCTATTTCTTCTTCTCTAATTTATGCGTCTCTGTTCACCTTTGTCTGGTTGCCATGGTCAAACTTTTGAGGAGATTATTTAATGGTTTGAATGGATATTCTCCTCTCATTCATAGTCTTAGGTTAGAGCATTCCGTTCCCATGCTGATCTACGTCTAAATACCTACATGACACCAATGCAAGAATTCCCATGTTATTAGCGTTCCTGAACTCCATTTCTAAATGTAATATGGAATCCTAAACAGCAAGTTAATTAAGCCAGATTTGGGGGCCAAGAATGTGCAAAGGTCTCCAGCTCAGAGTTCACACGAATGAGAGCACAGATGAAGAAGGAAGGTAGCAACGTGAATTCCGTGACTCAGTCTATTACTTACAAGGTGGTAAAATGGATATTAACGCACCAACGCCAGCCTGAATTTAAACTTAAGGCTTTCATGATTATAATACATGTGAATGGTGGTTAAACAGTAGCAACTGAATTGAAAACAGTGTGATGAATAAATGTTTATAATTGTTTAATTTATGAACTTGTATATGTACTATTAGTTTCAACAGTCTAAAAATCATACTTTAAATTTAAATTTAACTTAAATTCTAAGCTTACAATTGAAAATTTCATTACCTTAATTCTTTTGTCTTTCATTTTGAAAGTACAAAAGTAAAAGAATATTTATAACTCTAGATTGCTAAATCAAGGGTCTATATATTATTTATTACCACAAGCTATCTAATGTACTCTGGACTTATAAAAGGTTATATTTATAGATGTGCTGCCTTCTTGAGAAACTTTGACAATGAAAAGAGTGTCTTCTCTATTTTCTACATTTTGCATTTGAAACCATATGGTGACAGATCCAAATATATCTGTCAAATATTACACAGAAGATGCAGGGAAAGGAGACTGAGCAGGCTAGCATATCAAAATGTCCTAATAGAAACAAGTGTTCTCAGAGCTTCTCTAAGCTGCACCTCTTAGATGTGCTCCACTGCCCAGGTCTGTACATCGAAACTTGACTGAGACAAGAGGTGATTACTCTGGCAAACGTGCAGTCTTAAAAGTGTGACTTTCCATTAATGGCTTTTATGAAATGTAATTTTAGTGTGACCAAAATATTCAGATGTATGAAAAAAGTTTAAGGTCTACAAATCAGAAATGAGACTATCACGGTCTTTTAGGCTCCCATTTGAGTTAGGCACCTGTGGGTTTGTAGGTAGCATGTCTCCTGAAAGTATAGCTACATTTTATTAGTAAATGAGTGACCCTGTGCGCCAAAGGTAAAAAAATATGCCTCAAAATCAGCTAAGGACTCAAGCATCCGCAAAAGGGGGATGAGCTCTCCTGGAGACTCATATAAGCCATTTAGTTTCAATTTTGTATTTAACAGGGTAAAAAGAGAGACTGCTGCTGCCATCTGTTGGTCAAATAAAACCCCACCACTTGGTCATCAAATTGACTTGGCAACTCGAACTGAGCCATCTCTAAATACATCTCACTTTCTGATAGAAGGACAAAGGGCTATTGTTCAAGTAACATTTATCATCGTGTATACCATGCCTTCCTAGAGGCTTGTGTTAAGGAAAAGTATAATAATGCATTCTGACATAAACAGGGAGGGAGAGAGAGCAAAATAGACGTGAGACAGAAATAAGCATCAAGTAAAACATGTTTAATTTATCATTCTGATGACAGAGTTCTGTTCAGAAAGGACCTTAGCTAGGAGGCCAGGCTCATGGTGCCTCTTCCCTCAGACTGGACAACACACCGGTCCTGTCAGCATCACTTGCTGCCTCTTACACACACAGCATCTCAGGATCCGAATCCCAACTGAAAAGTGAACTTTTCTAAAAGTCCTTCCTGCATTTCAAAAGGGTTCTCGGATGACTCAAAACACAGCAAAGTTTTTTAAAAAGCATAAAAGTGGGTCTCCATTGATGCACTGAAGTAAGTTGCTATTGCTGCATTTGGTGCCTAGGGCATGAGAACATTTTATTTATAGTTGGAATGTAAACTATACCCTGTTTTTGTCTCGTACTAGATCAAGATGCCAGGTGCTATTTTTTATTGTAATGATATAGAGCATAAATATACACCATAAACTTATGGAATCTTTGTTTCTGTGATATACAGTAAGCAATACTTAAGTAGTGTGATTTAAAAAAAAAAAGTAGGCATAATAAAAAACGCCCAGTATTTTCTGAGAGTTTGTTACATTCTGCTCATTAAACTAGGTGAATATATCATTACATTTAATTGAAAAAGCTGTCTTCCTCATTCGTAGACAGACTCTAACTCTACTTAAATAGAGTGTGTTATGATGTGTTATAAATTCTAGAGATAGCATTTGGGCTCAGATTTCTTGATTCCAGAGGTCAGTTTGTTAATTTAAAACTAACATTTCTAACAATTGTTGCAATAGTGCATGAAGTGTAGCAGAGAATGCCAGAAGTGGGCAATGGTGAAACGGAAGACAGGGCTAATACAGGTGCCTTGCTTCACAGCTGGAGAATCCCCAAGCTGCAGAAAGAGGAGAAGCTTGGACAAAGGGAACATGCAGACTGCAAGGCAGCCTGGAGGGTAGGTATGATCTAGCTCCTGGAAAGGTAGAATGGAGGTGCTGCCGTCCGAAGTGAGGTGTGCTCTCCTTAACTTTCCCGCTCCAGGCCCAGGACTTGTGCCTTCACAGTGGGAGAAACAGTGATGGAAATTCTCCACTGTAGTGTGTGCATCTCGCAGGGGTCGTATTTTACCTATCTTACTTCATGTCAGAAGCAGAAATGATCTCTAAGTCATACAAAGAAGCTTTGCCCCCCCCCTTCATTTAGTGCTGTGGATTTCTATTTTTAAACTAAGATGCACGATGAGGGCACCAGTAACTTCCGTGGTAGATACCCAAAGGACATGGATAGCAATAACGGCTGTCGTCAACCTGGTTCTTACTCAGGCACTGTGATGGGTCCTGTGATATAACGATAAACATATTGTGACGCCTATTTTAAAGATGGGTAAAGGGGTGCTTAAAGGACATGAGACTTTCGACATCGTATATCTACGGAAGGATGGAGCCGAAAGTTCCGAATTAGAGTTCACGTTATCTGGTAAGAAGAGGAGGGAGTCAGGTGAACCCAAAAGTGCCTGGTTAGCCTAAGGCAGTCCGCTTTATGGTTCTCTTCCATGACAACTCTGAGACTGCCTTGCAGGCTTTAAATTACCCTGGGTTGGGATAATAAAAGGCAGGGTCAGATGTCATGTGAAGTACCAACTGGTAATTTATCAACAGCACTTACCCAATTGGGATGGTTCACACATCGTTAGTTCCACTCGGCTTCCTTGGATGAGCCTCCGTTCAATAACAAACCACTGAACACTTAAATCAGAAACATTAATCGGAAAACATTCCCATGACTTTGCTCGAACTGTGTACAAATAGGGTTTTAGTAAATAACAGTATCCTATAGCTCTGTCCTTAGAGCAGGGACTCTCTTTGTTCATATTAGCTTAGAAATAAGCATATGCTTTGCACTGCATAAATACTACTAACCACAGTGCTAATAATATAATGTCTGGAAGTTTACATTCACTGTTCCATGAGCTTCCCCCTGCTGATAAATTGCCAACACATTGAGAAGACTTGAAACAAATACTTCTGGGCTCCAACCGAGAATTAAATAAACACAACTTCAAAAAGAATTATGGCAAAACAAGTGTCTTATTGGCATCCATTGCTTTACAGGCCTTCTATGAGATAATAAAAAATATGCCGTAGAGATTTGTTCTTTTACAATACATATTTTCTTTTACAATTGGAAAATTTATTAAACACACAGTCCATCATCTTAATTGGTTTGAAAGCATGACTGAGTCCGGAGTGGAATGAAATCCCACAAGTGGACTTAGATAATCTGTTCAACTTGCAAACGTGTTTCATGCTGAGTAGATAAAAAGATCACTTTGTTCCCACGAACTTATCTCTCGAACTCTAGGAACGCTTCCATATTTTTATAGGGTTCCTCCCTGTGTCCCAGGAACATGTAGGGAAAGAACGTGGCTCTTTGGTACCACTCTGTGCACACACGACTGTAACACCATGTTCAAAACACGAGGACGGAGAAGTGCCAACAGGGTTGTTACTCAAAAACACGAAGAGTAAAAAGGAATAACCACGGGATAATCTTCTCCAGCGTCAGAGGGAAATCTTCACAAATGGTGGTTTTCACACTAACATCCTGAGATTTTCAAAAACAAATCTCTTGGACGTTGTGGCTCTAAGTTTACTTGTGGGGAAGTCGTGTTTTAAAATCCAGCTTCAGTCAATATAGATAATTTAGGATGAATTTTTCTTGTCAGTTTTGATTGTTTGGACTTCTGTCACAGCAGGATTTCCAACTCTACTCCCTCCAAGGCCCCTGTACTCTGTGGTTGGTTTCAGGGCTTGCAATATAGGGAACTAATATGAGAAGAACAGAAACCCTAAGGAGTGAAGAAGTGTATAATCTTTTATAAAGCTTGAATTTATATTATAAAAACCTGTTTACTCCATCTCTAATATGAATTCTTTTGTAAATATGTATTTATTTATTTCATGTATATGAATACACTCAGATCCCATTACAGATGGTTGTGAGCCACCATGTGGTTGCTGGGATTTGAACTCAGGACCTCTGAAAGAGCAGTCAGTGCTCTTAACCACTGAGCCATCACTCCAGCCCCTCTAATGCGAATTCTGTCTCTAGATTCTCCATTTGCTTTCGCTCTGTCTAGTTTTCTCATGTAATCTCATCTTTCCTTTTATGATTATCTACGTGAATAGGACTATTTGCTGGATGGTTTGTGGGTATTCTTGAACTATTGCTATGAACTCTGTGCTCCAGATTTCCATTACTGTAAAGATGGATTGGGGCTGATGCTACACATGGCTTCACATAAAACAAGTAACTGCACCACAACTTTTCTGGTCAGAAATCCACATTGGAGTGACCAGCTTGGTAGACCCAGCAAGTAACAAGATATCACAAATTATTTCCATACAAGCAGAAATTACTATCTTTATACACATGGAAATATTAAGATTCAGACAAACAGGATAAAAAATGCTAGCAGCCTTTGGAAAAGGCTTGTACTTGGACTTTTGTCTTTCTAATGTGAAGCTTACATTTCTTTTCAATAGGCTAATGGTATGATTATGGTTTGGCCTAATGCTGCTTGTATTGTAATGTTAATTTTAGCCCCCAAAACTGCTTACATGAGTGTCTGCACTTAAGACACTGATGACTTATGACCCCGGTTGGTTCCAATTACTAAATAAAGATGACCACAGCCAATGGCTGGGCAGGACAGACAGAGGAGGGACTCTTAATATTCCTGGGATTGGGACAAAGAAAAAGGGTGAAGAAGGAGGTAGAGAAGAGGAGACCATGCCTGAGGAGAGTGGAGGACAGGGAGGCAGAGCTGCCATGCAAAGAAACCAGGAGAGTGTGGCCCAGAGGGCTGCCCCACTGGGTTCAGGGCAGCCAAGGTAGAATTTAGTAAGAAATCACTCAGGATTATTGGTGGGAGGTGGATTAAGCACTTGGAGGTTAGAAGTGTTCCAGTTATCGCGGTGTTTAAAGCACATCAAAATATAAAATCTGTGTCTGTGTCTTTCATTCAGGAATCCAGAGCATTGGGGCAGGTAGTGTGGAACTGTTTTAGGGAAACCCCCAATTCCAAATGAGGTGTGTGTGTGGGGACCATTCAAGGTGGTTTCTCAGCAGATTAAAGGTATTTTGTTCACCCACATGAAGACTAAGCTGTACATCTGCTATGTATGTGCAGTGGGGTCTAGGTCCAACACATGAATGGTCTTTGGTTGGTGCTTAAGTGTCTGAGACACCCCTAAGAGTCCAGGATAGTTGACTCTGTTGGTCCTTCTGTGGAGTTCCTATCCCCTTCAAGGCCCTGATTCATTCCTCCAATTCTGCCATAAAGGTCCCCATGGTCCATTGATTGTTTTGGCTGCAGATATCTCTGTAGTATCTGTTTCAGTCAGCTATTGGGTGAAGCATTCAGACGACAGATATGCTAGGCTCCTCTCTGTAAGCATGACAGGGTACATTCATGGTGTCAGATGTTGGTGCATGCTTATGGGATGGATCTCAAGTAGGGCCCATCATTGGCTGATCATCCCCCAGTCTCTGCCTCATCTCTGTCCCTGCACGTCTTACTGACCAGTCTGCAAAGTTCTGTGGGTGGGTTGGTGTCCTTATTCCTCCCCTGAGGGTCCTGCCCAGATACAGGAGGATGCCTCTTCAGGTTCCACATTTCCACTGCTAGGACTCTCAGCCAAAGTCACCACCACAGCCTCCCGGCAGCCTCCCCGCCCCAGGCTGAATAGTGTTTTTAACGGTCTTCTTCTGTTCCAGTCTGCATTTTCTTCCTCCTCTTCCTCCTCATCCTCTTCCTCCTCCTTTGTCATCTTCATTTTCATCATCATCTTTGTTTTGAAAAAATTCTTCACAATAAAAATTATTTGAATGACATTTTATGTTTTAGTTCTGTGCATAGAGAGAATAGAAAGTATTCTAACTTGTACATTGTAACACAGGGCAGTAAAATCAGAGCACTAAATCTCCATTTCTGCAACTCTCAAATCTTAAATGTTTAAAATTCAGTTCTCCATAGACATATGTTCTTCCATTTTTATCTGTTTTTTGTATGCAAAATATAAAAATGTAGGGCTGGAGAAATGGCACCACAGGTAAATGGGCTTTCTGCTTCTAAAAAGACTTGAGTTTGGTTTCCATCGCCACTGTCAGGTAGCTCAGAGCTAACAGCAAGTACAGTTCCAAAGCATCCATACCCTTTCCTGCCAAATGTAGACACCTGTGTTCATCTGGGTGCGCTCCCCCCTCTCTCTCTCTCTCTCTCTCTCTCTCTCTCTCTCTCTCTCTCTCTCTCTCTCTCTCTCTCTCTCTCTCTCGCATTCGCGTGTGCGTGCACAAACACGTGCGCGCACACGCACACACACGTGCACACACGTACACACACTCACACTTAAAAATAGTCTTTTAGAAGAAGACATTCTAACAGTATGTGTATAGTATAAGAGTAAAGAGTTGAATCTTCTGTATACAAAGCACCGCTTCATAGAGCACTGTAGAGCTAAGCTGCTTTCTTACATTGAGTTAACTCAACTGGCTCCTTTAATCAATTAAAAACACCACATATAATTACTCAACTTTCTTCTTTGCCCTTTAGCTATAATGAGAAAAGGGAAAAGAAGGTTAATTTTAATAGTAAATATTTGTGCATTGCCTAATTTTAAATTGGGCAAAATTCAATAGTTTTAACACATGGTAGAAATCCTGTTTATTTTTGTCCCAAGACCCTGTGACATTTTTCTAGCACATGGTGGACAGAGACCTTTATTTATGCATTTAGGTCATGTTTTTTATTTATGCCTTAGTAATTTTAAAAATACCAGGTCAAATTGTAAGCCAATCCATAATGCCTTTTTGAATAGCTGTGTGGGAGTCAAACCACAAATATTATCTTTATTTATGTTGTGCTGGCCCACCCTTTGGCTGTCTCCAGAACCCTTTTACAAAGGCTGGCACTCCTGGGTAACAGTGGCGCCACATCCATTTGGCACAGCTGTCTACACAGGATCTTTCCTTCTGTTATCTTTCTTTGGCACAAACTACTAAATGAAGTCATGCAAAAATGTGTGTCTACTCACTGTGATGCCTGGAGCTGCTGCGAAGAAGCCTTCGAATTTGACAGAGTGACCTATGGTTTGCTAATGATCTGATCTTAGTATAGGAGTCTTGTTAGCATAGTAAACATGTCACAAGCTTCATATACTTAAGAGTAACATACACATGGATAGAGTACATGAAGTAGTGCATTGTAGTGGAGAGAAAGCATATCAGTCTTCCATCTGGTTGGCAAATTATTGTTGTACTCTCTAGAAAACACTTTAATTTGATTTCATGGAGACTTAATGTCTTAGAGTATTAGTGGATAGCCCAGCTGTATATATATTTCCTTGGTATTTTGCAAATATTTGTGCCCCTCTTGTATCACACTAAAGCACCTATTTGTGTACAAATTTGAGAAGGGAAAAAAGATCCAAACTGTGCACGTGTGCATGTGCATATGCACATGCACATGTACACACCATAAATGTAGAAATTTTAAATAGAAATAAAAAGATACAGAAAAATTTTAAATAGTTAATATTCAGCAACAAAGACAAAATATGCATTACCTCCAGGCTCAGAAATTTCAGATGTGGGGGGGGGGTAAAAAAGTTACAATTTAATTGTGATATAAATAAAATGAAATTGACTCAGTATACAAAAGGAATTTCAGAGAACCAGAAGTTATTAGGCTATGAGTAGTTAGGCAACGTTTGCTTAGTGGGTTGACTTGGCTGGTTATAGAAACCTGACCTGTACTTGTAAAGTGGAAAATTAAAGATATTTAAAGAATATTTAATGTTAACAATATTTGTTGGACCTCTGGAGTACAAATAGTGAAATATTATTACTGAAAACGATGGAAAACAAAGTTATGTGAAACAATTATTTTAATCAAGATTACTTTATCTCACAAATATGTAGAAAAATAAGTAGCAAAGTCATATAGGCCAATTATACTACTAAATGAGTGGGATCTGTCTGCATGGGACTGACCTGGGCCCTCTGCACATATGTTATAGCTGTGCAGCTTGGTCTTCATGTGGGACTCCTAACAACAGGACAGGGGCTGGCTCTGACTCTGTTGCCTGCCTTTGATACCCTTTCTTCCTACTGACCTGCTTCATCCACCCTCCACAGAAGAAGATATGCCAAGGTTGGTTGGCATGCATGAGAGGCCTCCCTTTTCTGAAGAGATAGGGAGGTGGAGTGGATGAGGTCAGAGAAGGACTTGGAGGAGAGGAGGCAGAGGAAACTGCTGTTGGGATATAAAATTAATTAATTAATTGGTTAGTTAATTAAGATATAAGTGGCTCTGACATTCCTATACATTATGAAAACTGTGGTAACAGGTGACCAGAAATAAATGTATGAAGGAGGTGAACTTCAGTAGATTTTGAATATGTACAAAGCACAGCTCAAATGTTTTATGATAGTTGTGCAGATTAAGTGAGTACAAAGGAATTTCTGTTCAACAAAAGACTGTAAATCATAGAGTTGTAAATTTTGTGGAGGAATTTAAACAGCATTTAACTCAAATGGAACAATGTCTTTCCAAACAATGAATTTTTAAAAGAGCAATCCTCAGTGACAGAGAGGCACATTAGGTAAATTTTGCCTAAATTGTATAACACAATGTCAAGTTCAAAAATCACTAAGATGCAACAATCACAGAAAATATTAGAGTTTTTGGGGTATGTGTTAAAATACTATAGAGATTAATATTTTAAAACTCCATTGGTACAGTAGTTTTCTTATTCCACTAGATGATACCGCAGCTCTCTGAAGCTATGGATGTGGAGTTTGAAGACAGCAGAAACTGCAAGTGATGGATATGAGAGGATTTGAGGAAGAAGAATGAATGGGATTGAAAAAAAACACTACATAGTTTCATGGTGGTGGTGGTGGTGGTGGTGATGGTGGTGGTGGTGTCAGCAGCAGTGGTAACAGTGGCAGTGGTAATAGTGGCATATACCTTTAATCCAGCACTCTTGATGCAGAGGCAAGTGGATCTTGGTATGTTTAAGGCCAACATATTCTATAGAGCAAATATCAGAACAATGGGGGCTATACAGAGAAACCCTGTCTCAACAGAGAACAAGAATACACTGTTTTAAAAAAATTAAAACTTAAAGGAAGGACTTTAGAAGATTTGAAAAATAATGTCTGTGTCTTAGTTACTGTTTTAATGCTGTGAAGAGACACTATGACCAAGATAACTCTTGCAAACAAAGCATTTAAATGGTGACTAGCTTGCAGCTTCAGAGGGTTAGTCCATGATCATCACAGTGGGAAGCAGACAGAAATGAACTTGGAGCAGTAACTGAATCCTTTACATTCTGGTCCAGAGGAAGCAGACAAAGAGTGAGATAATGGCCTGCTCTGGGTTTTTAATTTGACTTCAGCCTCACAAGTACGTGGATTAGAGAAGTACACCACCACAGCCAAGCTCAAGCTTTTGATCACATAGTTTCTCATTTTCATTAATTACCAATCTCATTGGGGCTTACTATAAAAGTGTAACTGGTAATAAGCATTTATGTTTTATCTAAAAAAATTGCAAAGCAAATGCCCAGTGATGTACCTCCTCCAACAAGACCATACCTCCTAAACGTTCTCTAACAGTTTTATTAAGCGGGGACCGAGTACTCTAACATATAAGTCTTTGAGGCCATTCTTATTCAAACCAGCAGTTTGTTTAGTAGGAAACACACTAATTGTACTATTATGCATTTCTATTTTGAATTAACAATATGGAGAAAGAGAATCTTAGCATGAAAGTTGGTATGTATGACTAACAGCTCATTGCATATCTATAGGAGAAGCTAAAATACTGTACCATTTTGGACTAGGATTATGAATCATGTCTTCTTCACCCAGAATCATAATCTAAGCTAACAAATGTGGTTTAATAGACAAATCAGTTATCATAAAATTAAAAGAATACCAAATCCTTATGTTTATGAAACCAATAAGCTGAGCTTCAAATGAATTATATCTGCTTTCCCATAAATTATAAAGACATCTTCAAATCCACTTATGTGATTGGATTGAGAAAACCAGCTGCAGAGTCCTTCTGCTGGTGAGGTGTTTGCTCTTGGGTCCCAGACATTCACAATAGTGCTGTTTGATGATAAGTTGAGGAGAAGAGCAGAATTATTTGCATATATATATTTCCTCATTGAAAAAATTAAAATGTCCTTAAATTCTGTTTCTACCCATTCCTATCTATTGTCTTCCAAACACTAGGAGGAAGAGGGAAAAGTAGTAAGCATTCTTTCTCTGTCTAGTGTCTATGTACAAATGCATATATAAATGTGATAGTTGGCAGAAGGATGAACATGAAGACAATAATTGGAGAGATCAATAAACAATATGGCTGCATCCATTCCACAGAATACTTTCATTGTACCATATTGAAATAATAGAAATGGATGTGGTAAAAATGCAAAATTATTTATGAAACAATAGAAAATCTGCTCTTAAGTAGAAAAAAGGCATTGCACATGATTTCAGTGAAAAAAGAACCAGATGTTAGGCATACTTAAAAAAAGACACACAAAAGCCCATATGCAATTATCCATGAAATATTCAATACCCACAAAAGCTTACTGGCTGGGGTTTTTCCTCCCTATCACCTTCATGCTAATCTTCCATATGTCAGTGTTTCTTTGGATTCAGTGTATGTTTCTAAAGTCAAGTATAGAGAGCCAACAGAAGATTGGTTCCAGTTGGAATTTGCACAGAGTACTCAGATATGCCCTCAGACATGAATGATATAGGTATCATCACTCCATATCAGAAATGCAGAGTCAAAAGCAATCTACTACTTGCTATCTGTTGAACGAGAAGCTGGCTAGCCACCATTAACAAAATTAATAAATGAGCAATGATTGAGCAAGCAAGAAAAGGTCAAATAGTCCACATTCTAACACTGAAGATTTTAAAAAGATAGACAAGAGTTATTCCAATATAATTACCACCTCTATAAGTGATGTACCTTCATTTTTTTGTTATAAACTCAAATTCCTTACTTTGATTTTGATATTCTCTCCAGACTCATATGTTTATATATTTAAATTTAAAAGGAAAGAACAGTGACCCAAATCCAAGTGACTTGAATCAATCATTTGTTCAACTTCTTTCTTATCTTTGTAATTTTCACTAGTGGTATCAGGTAGCAATCATATTTAGTATTGATCTTTGTTGCTAGACTTTGACACTGACTCTCTTTGCAAAGTATTAGAGCTGGACTATACCGAGACATAGATACTCTGTTATCCAATCAAAAGTGCAAACACTTTGGTTTTTATACTGGTTTATTTCCTTATAAATATTACACTTATGAACACTATCACCAAGGAGACAGTTTTATTAGTTTTACTTGAAACGAAACAGAAATAGTCCCTTTACTTAAACAAAAACTCATTCATGAAATTTCAGCCTCCCTTTACTTTCTATTAAACTTAATACCAAGTGTACCCCATATCAGTTCTAGCCTTCCTGTCAGTAAGAGTTAATCCGGAGGCTCTTAATTCCCTAAGATTTTTAGGTTCAAAATATCCTGAAGGCTTACAGAAGTTTCTTCTGCCTTGGACCTATCAAGAAGGTCCTGAAGACAATAGAGACAGACATGGAGGAAGAGAAATATTAATGCTGTTATCAATCAAGGGCATGAATATATAGGTCACAATTTCCTTGTTTATACTAGAATAGTGATAGACAAGCTTTCCAAAACATTTTATAATAGATGGCATTGTTTCACTCTCCCTAGAATATGAGTCAGCTATTTGGGTAACTGTGATCAATTAATCAACAATTGAAAGACTCCTTGACCTCCATAAAGTATTTAAAATAAAGATGAAAGAAAAATATAATTATATATGAATATGCATATCATACAAAAATAGACATTTAAACAAAAAACTTAACCAGATAAATCATATGCATATATGTAAACATGTTAACTTTACATATTTATTTACATTTAGGGATAGACACAGCTGTAATAATGGAGTCTGTGTGGTTTCTACAGAGATTTTCATGTGAAAAAATCATTCATTATAATTTCATTATGGAATTTTCATTATGGAAAATCATAATGACTTGTTCAAGTCATGGCCTTGTCAGTTCACTTTTTTTTATAGTAAGGAAAATGCACATCTATTTGCACAGGATTCTCTTGATACATGTAGATGGTATACCTAAAAGCTCCTTCTATATCTTATATCTCATACCATCCAAAAACTAATTTTAGGTGGTCAGAAGAAATATATTCCTTACAAGATAATCCAAAAGTAGACTTGTAGAAGTGTGCAGAGAACATAAATCAATGCAGCAGAAGTCATGACTGGGAGTGACACACAGAATAATCTATAAGCAGCACTGAGCAGAGTCTACTGTAAATAACACTCTACCCCAAAATTTACTATCATCACAGATTCACTACTCAACACATCTCTAAGGTGCTTTCCCTAACCAGTATAAAGTCCTCATGCACAAAAAAAAATTAAGAAATTATTATCCTTTCAAAACCCTATTAAGAATGATTTTTATAAAGTAAATAAATGAAAAGTATCTAAAGTTGGAGTTTATCAATAATAATTGCTAATATTAAAGTTCTAAATGGACACTTTTTCTTTTTCCTTCTCTCTTTTATCTTTTTCAAAATACCTTTCTTCTTCCATACTTCCATGCACAGGAAGGAATTTCTATAACTTGTTAAATCTGTGTACATTTGAAAAGACACTGTACAGTTTCAAGTATGCACTGTTAAGGATAAAATATGTGAAAGTCTGCAAAACAGAGATAAAAGCTAAGATTAGCATTTGAAATAACACAGAGGGAAGACTGCATGCTACAAGTGACTGACTGATGGTAACAATTTTGTGAGTGCACTGAATGGACATTTTTAGTCAGTAATGAAGTTGGCGAGTTGAAGATTTGAAAATGAGATACCTGCAAGTTACACATATAAAGGGATGGGAAATCTAAGTAGGTACAACATGGCCATTAAGCATGGACTGCTTTCATGAAATTGGCTGATGGGCACAGAAGACTATTTGACCAACCCCACTTTGTGAGAACACAGAAGGCCTCCTGGGGAGAAGATAAGAGCTAAACAAGGTTGTCAGTCCAGAGAAACTGAGGACATTATTGAAAGATTACAGTGTAGATAAAAATGCAAACAAAATCTGAAACTGGAACACATCACAATTCCGAACAAGATTTTGGCTACAGACATTGGGAAAGCAGAAACATCTCCAGGAAAAGGAAACTCAAGAATGCAGGTTCTCAGACCATATTTCCCATAAGTTTGAGTAATGGTCTAGACTTGAGTCTGAGAAGATATTATTATTCTAATGTATTCAGTACAGATAGGAACAATACACTTAGTGGGATCTTTCTCTATATCTACATGTTTCTTAGTCATATTTTTTTCTAATGCTCCTATGCTCGCCTTTCGATAACCAGAAGTAAGTTCATTGTGCTGGAAAAGAAATTGAATATCAAATTAAACTGGTTTAACTTCTTACATCCTGTCTGGTCTAAGACGCAGGGTAGTATCGAGTACATCTGTACTGTTCTCGTGGACCTGAGGGTTTCCTATGGGAAGATGGTTAGCAAGATTGCAGCTGACTTCCTGGAGACAAAATCACTTGTAATTCTCTACAATAATCATGATGATACAAAAACGTTTTACATTCTGCCACTGAAAACCTATTACAATCTGGAAAGTATATAGGCATTTGAAATAGTCATAAACTGTATAGGTAAGGCCTACTCTAAATACTCCATATGTTAATAATTAAATATGATTTTGTGGTGACTTGAATGAGAATGGCCCCCATAGACTCATATATTTGACTGCTTGGTCTGCAGTTGGTGGAATTGCCTTAGGAAGGATTAGGAGTTGTAGCCTTGCTGGAGAGGGACTGGCCTTGTTAGAAAGCATGGTGTCAGAACATACAGAAATATGTAGCAGTGGGGGATGGGGAACTTGGGGTAGCCACTAGAAAATCCCAAATGCCAGGGAAGCAAGAGGTTCCCAGGATCCCATGGGGATGACATTAGCTGAAATACCCAACAAAGGGGAGAGAGAACCTATAAAGACCATCTCCAGTAGATAGGCACGGCCCCCAGTTGCGGGATGGGGCTACCCACCCATCTCAAAAATTTTAACCCAAAATTGTTCCTATCTAAAGGAAATGCAGGGACAAAAAATGGAACAGAGACTGAAGGAAAGACCATTCAGAGACTGCCTAACCCAGGGATCCATCCCATCTGCAGACATCAAACCCCGACACTATTGCCAATGGCAAGAAGTGCTTGGTGACAGGAGCTGCTGTAGATATCCCCTAAGAGGCTCTTCCAGCACCTGACCAATACAGATGCAGATACTCATAGCCAACCACTGAACTGAGCCCACAGACCCCAGTGGAAGAGTTAAGGGAAGGACTGAAGGAGATGAAGGAAGAACAACAATATCAACTAACATGATCACCCAGAGCTCCCAGGGACTAAACCACCAACCAAAGGGTATACGTGGAGGGACCCATGGCTCCAGCTACACATGTAGCAGAGAATGGCATTATCTGGCATCATTGGGAGGGGAAGCCTGTGGTCCTATGTTGGTTTGATACCCCAGTGTCAGGGGATGTTAGAGCAGTGAGGCAGAAATGGGGTTGAGTAGGTGGGGGAGCACCCTTATAGAGGCAAAGGGGAAGAAGGGTGAGATGGTTTGTGAAGGGGAAACCATGAAGGGGGACATTAGAAATGTAAATAAATAAAATGATCAGTAAAAAAGAAGAAATGTATCACATGGGGATGGAATTTGAGGTTTCAAAAAAGTCCACACCAGCCCCATTCGTGGTATCTGCTTTCAACTGGAGGTTCAGGATATAAGCTCTCATCTGCTGCCCAAGCAGATGCTAGCCTGTCTACTGCCATGCACTATGCATAATGGTCATGTTTTCACTTTCTGAACTGTTAGCAAGCCCTCTAATCAAATGTTTTCCTTTATAAGTTGCCTCAATCATGGTGTATCTTCATAACAATAGAATAATAACTAAGATAGAGTACATATAACCCAATGGATTTTTTTTACAGGTCATGAAAATTCTATGCCCAAGGTTTAGTCTTAACTATGAGACGTGCAAATTTTGCTGAGAATATTTAAGAAAGTTCTTTCTTGAAGAGTTAAAATCATTCTTTTAGCTATGTGAACACCAAAGAAATATATCTCTTTTTGGCATAGTCACATGGACATTAGAGATGACAAAAATAAAAGATTTGATGGGGTGATTGAGCATCTGATACAGCTGTGCTAATCCCCCAACCTATACGGTGGACTTAGATCACATGTAAACTACTTTAAGTTGGTGTATTCTGCAAATTTTGGTTGAAGATTTCCAAACTGGTGGTCTAGAAACTGAAGCAAAATATCTGATTGTTAGAAAATAAGAATGGCCTCTGAGCTGATCCTCGTGTCAGTTCATACATTAAGAATAGACTTCCAAGATGATGAACAAAAGACATTTTGGGCACAATCACAGAAGTTGTTTATGTTGACTTGCTAGAAGGAGATACCAAATGTCATGCCCTGTTCAAAATTCCTAGGATGCTCAGGCAGTAATGAATGCACAGACTGAAATTAGAAACAAGCTTTATTGGATCCTCGAGGTCCTTCCTGATGACCACGAGCTGAGGTATTGGCAGAAGATTTTGGTAGATAAACAGAGCAAGCTTACTCAACCTCAGGAAAAAAAAGAGGCACAGAGAAGTTAACTACCAAAGCTAAGACTGACCAAGACTCAACAAGTCAATCAGCACATTTGATTCATTGAGTATGATTAAGAAGGATAATAATTTTTAGGCATCCCTTGCTGAAGTGTTCTTAAAATGCTGGGACTGCTTGATGGGTGTTTTGCCAAGACCTGCATTAGAAAAAGAAGAGGAGAGAGAGGAGAGGAGAGGAGAGGAGAGGAGAGGAGAGGAGGAGAGGAGAGGAGAGGAGAGGAGAGGAGAGGGGAGAGGAGGAGAGGAGAGGAGAGGAGAGGGGAGGGGAGGGGAGGAGCAGGGGAGAGGAGAGGAGAGGAGAGGGAGTGGAGAGGAGAAAATCCTTTGTTCCTTAATATGTCAATAGGACTTTTCTAATGACAAGTGCATTGTATGTCACATTTTTTCAATGAATGCTCACATGTTGAAATTATACAAGTCAGCTCAAATAGTTTCATAAACAGTTGTGTTTTGAACATTAAAAACAAAAAAAGAATGACCTTTGAGCAGACAATACCAAAAAAAATTGTATGGATTGGAACAGGCAAAGTAATGGGAGATTGAATCTATTTTGTAACAAGTAAAGATGAGAAGATGGAAAAAAAAATAAACATGACTGATAAAGTAGGGATTGGCTATAATGCTAAGGTCCTATTCCCCAATTGGTTCTTGATTCATCAATAAATACACCAGCGACCAATCACTGAGGATGGGCTAGGACACTTAAAGTTGCTCAGGAGGATGCAGGCAGAACCAGTGGAGCAGGGAAAGAAGTCAACCAACCATGTGAGTTTTCAGTTTATGCCTGGGGTGGTACAAGAGGTTTAGCAGTGCCCAGTAGTTGAGTTAGCAAAGGCATTTTAAGATTAACCTGTGCGTGTGTATGTCTGTATTTCCATCCATGGATCCAGTATTGTCTGAGCGGGGACTTGTAGCAAGGTTTGTTCCAAGAGCTTAGGCAGAGTAACAAAAGCTTCACACAACAGTATAACAGGAGCAGGTAGGCCCTTTGCTCTAAACCAAACAAAGCCATGATGTTGCTGAAAATTTGCAGTCTTCATTCTAGGGACACTGAGCAGGAAGATCACAAGTAGGAATCCAGCCTAGACTACAAAGAAAACAACAACGACAACAACAATGACAACAACAACAACAACAACAACAAGTAAATATAGAACTAAGCACAGGTGGAAGGAAGAAAATTTGTGAATATCAAGGTAAAAAACGAGCCAGCAATTTTCCTTTCCTAAGTGACTTCTCAAGATAAGTAAGTTCTAGAAATAGACATAGTACTCAATATTGAGTTTGTCAATATTTGTTAGTGTTAAAGATCTGGTTATTGAGTATCCTAGCACTGGTTTCCCTGATCTTATAAGTACTCATCTGATATGTCTGTCCTTTAATCTGGTTTTAGACTTCAGAGAAATAAAGTTCATTGTCAGTTTTTAAAATTACTAAGTTAAATCTCTGAATAGGAGAGCAAGTGGCTTTCTTTAAATAATTAAAAGATAATACTAATACTGTATTTTTAAATGACTAAGATTAAAAATGAAGACTATGACAATACTGGTAAACATCAACTGTCATCACAATTAAACATATATTTTGAAAACATTAAACACTACTATTTAACAAGCAACACAGTTTTATGAAGAAATAATATAAAATTAAAATGACAGCTTATTGTTAAGTTTCCAGTCTAAGGATGCCAGCTATAATTGAGTAGCATTAACTCACACAAAATAGGCCCCGGAGGTGATATCCTGATTACCATTCTCAATTAACATGCCTACATTTTTTAATGTCTATGTTTAATGTCAAAGCATTAAGAGGCTTCCAAGGTAAGAAATCTATTAGTGTTTCAAAAAAATATGTCCCAAACCAGAGAGACAAGAAGCAGAATGAAACCATATGTCACTTGCAGTCGGTGATAATTCCAGCACTATGAATTAATCAGGTTTCTCAAGAGAGGGCTATAATTTCATAACTAGTGCAGGAACTCTGGGTTCTACAGGAGGCTGAATCAGCTTAAGACAAAACAACAAATCTGAAAAGAGTTGAAAAGGATTATACATGAGGGAGAGCATTTCCACAGTCCTCATTGCCAAGTGAGTACAGTTAAATCAAAGACTGACCTGTGTGTTTTTCTTGCTTAGCACTCGTGACCTTCACAAGACCTGGTATGATACATATTAACCTGCAATTCATGAAAGAACAAGCAAGAGAAAATAGTTCAGTGTAAAACAAAGCTCAAAATTCAGCCTGAGAGTAGAAAAAAGCTCAAGGAATGCAGCTTGAATCTGGGATCTAGTCCTGCCTTTGCTGTATGCTCTTTGTGTGATTCTGAGCAAATTATTTAATACTCAATTATTACTTCTATAACTTTCTATTTCTGGATTCATAAATCCCTCCTAACACTCCATTCTGTCACTAAAACCCTATCTTAGCTTTAAAGGAAAACGAGTGCATAAAATATCCCACAAGTTAAGACAAAGAAGGAGAAATATGGAAAATGGCCAAAAATTAGTAACGGTAGATGACTTGAAAGATTATGTTTGTTTTTAAGATTGCAACCATCTGAATAAAATTAGGTGGAAATAATCCCTTAGGGTCTGAATGTATTTAGAAACAACCCATCTAAAATACAAAAGAGACATCCTTGAAAAAATAAAACAAAATGTTCAAATGGAAGAGATTAATATTTAGGAGTAGTTTCTTCATGCACACATCAAGAAACACGTACTGCACATTGTCTCCAGGCCAACCACCTGGCTAAGTGGGCTTAATGATAAGTAAGAGAAACTGTTCTTCATGACAGGGGAACAGATTCATAATTTGGCCTAGAAATTTAATTCTGAATATTAATAAAAGGACAAAATGATATTTGGGTAATAAGTGAATAATGGTTAGAAATTTGCATGAATTTTAACCCCAATGAAATGAAGATAGAATTATATTTATACCAAATTTATTAGGAAAATTAACTAAAGGACTTTAAGATTGATTTGAATTAATAAATTAAAGTAATAAAAATAAACACAGCAGACTTCCTTGTGTCCTTTGACAAATGTAAAATTCACACCCTGTCTAAAATAAACATCTAAACATCTTTAGTTCAGATGTTCAGTAAATATCTAGAATGTTTTTCTTTTCATTCAAGGCACTTGTGACAGCGGAGTGTTGGGTAAAGTGATTAAGCGTTATTTTTGTGCTAATTTTAACTACAAATTTAAGTTAATTTTTCAAAGGAATCTAAAAATGCCAAAGCGTATTAATTAAGACTTTCTCTATATTCTTATCAACCTAATGGCATGTTGATACCTAGAGGCTTTCTCATCTCACTAAAACATCACCTTAAAATGTCTTTGCTCATCACTAGCAATGACCAAATTGTTTCCATATATTTACTAGTTCCTTTTCTTTTAAATGAAGCATTTATGATGGCATTTTAGGGGATAATTGGCTTGTGTTTTTTGACATATTGCCCTATCTGGAATTGTGTAGCGTTGCCTCTGAGTTGGCATTTTATAGGTAAATTTTAATATGTAAACAATAGTTATAAATTAGTATTACTTTTTACTTCATGTCACTTTTATAAGATGTAATAATTAATTGTAGAGTAATAATGCTATTAACTTTACATATACAAGCTTGAGGGGTCCAGTATAATATACCAGTACAAGTTTATGCTGACTAATGATCAAGTTGGATAGCTAGCATTTTTATCTTCAATATATGGGGCACAGTGTAACATTTCAATACGTGTTTACACTGCATACTCAGCAAATCAATATAATTAACTGTTTAATCTTATCTTTATTTTTTTGGAATTTTTGAGCTCCTATTTTCTATTCATAAATATACAATAAGTTCTTAGGAATTAGACCTGTGATGTATTATTCTTGACTTTCCTAATGATCTCGATCATTTAATCTAAGTCAGACTTCTTAACATATTCTCACATTGATGCTAACATGTTATATTTTTCTTTCAATATCCTTCTTAATTCATACTCAGTGATGTCCTCCAGTTACATTGATTTTTGTTGACAGGATATCATTCTTTTATGATTGAATAACAATATGACTGAATTTTCATTGTGTACTCTTTGATCGACATCTACCCTGCTTCTGTATCTTCAGTGCATTGAGTTGTACTACAATAAATAAGAGCATGCACATAGCCTGTTGATAGGCTTACATCATTTCCTTTGGATATAGACATAGAAAAATGTTAACTGCATAATATAGCATAGCTTCAGTGAGACCCTATATAGTTTTCCTTATTTTCTGTACTAATTTGCACCACAGCAATGATGTATAATAGCTCCTTTCGTCTTTTTTCATTCATTCATTCATTCATTCATTCATTCACTTTACATCCTGATTACAGCTTCCCTTCCCTCCTCGCCTCCCAGTTCCTCCCTCTCCTCTTTTACCCCATGTCCCCTTCTGTTTCTCTTCCCAGAAGAGAAGGCCTCCCATTGATATCAACCAGCTGTGTCATATCAAGTGCAGTAAGACTAGGTGCATCTTCTTTTCCTGAGGCTTGACAAGGTGGCTCAGTAAAGGAAAGGGTGTCCAAAGGTAGGCAACAGAGTCAAGGACAACTCCTGCTCCTGCTGTTAGGGATCCCGCATGAAGTCCAAACCTCACATCTGTTATATATGTATATAGAGCCTAAGTCTGTCCCATGCATGCTCTCTAGTTGATGGCTCAGTCACAGTAAGACCCCATGGACACAGGTTAGTTTATTCTGTAAGTTTTCTTGTGGTGTCCTTGACCTCTCTAGCTCCTTTAATTCTTCCTTCCCCATTTCCACAAGATTCCCCAAACCCTACCTAAAGTTAGGCTGTGGGTCTCTGCATCTGTTTCCATCAGCTGCTAGGTGAAGCCTCTCAGATTACAGTAAAACGAGGCTCATGTCTGTAACTATAGGAGAATATCATTAATAGAGTCAGAGGTGGAGTCTCTTATGGAATGGATCTCAAACTGGGAGAGTACTCTGGCCTTCTTTATCCTTGTACATCTTGTAAGGAGGAAAAGTTGTGGGTCTAAGGTTTTGTGGCTGGGAGTCTCCGTACCTTGGAAGTCTTGCCTTATTAGAGGAGATGATTGGTCCAGGTTCCATATCCCCTATTTCTAAATGTCTTGGCTAGGCTCAGCCTCAGATCCACAGAAGTTTCCATTGCCCTAGGTTTCTAGCTCATCTCAGAGTTGCTCTCTCCCTACTGATTCCAGTTCTCTCCCGCATCACCCTCCCTCTCCCTGCATCTACTTCCAATGTCGATTTTATCTCTCCTGCTCAGTAAGATACAAGTGTCCTTCACTGTGGGACATTTTGCATCACCTCCCACCTTTTCCCTTTTTCTTAAAACTTAGCAAACTTAAAACTTAGGGCTCATTGTGCTTCCATGTGAACATTAAGAGTTGTTTTTTATTTTTTTGTTTGCTTTGTTTTAATTAGTGCCAAGAATTGCACCATTGGTATTTTGATGAGATTTTACTGTAAATCTATAATATCACTTGGGTCATACAAATTTTTTTTCTATTCTTTTTTTTTTTTTTTTCGGAGCTGGGTACCGAACCCAGGGCCTTGCGCTTGCTAGGCAAGCGCTCCCCCACTGAGCCAAATCCCCAACCCCACAAATTTTTTAAGAATACTAACTTTTCTAATCCTCGACTATAAGAATTATTTACAATTTTGTCTATTTTAAGTTCTTTTTGTCAGAAGTTAATAATGTTATCATAGATATCCTTCACTTCTTTAGTAATATATATTTTAGAAAGTTTTAAAACATGATATAAAGTGAGATAAATTTCACGATTTCTTCTTCAGCAACCTCTTTATTGATATAAGAAGTCATTGATTCTTACATATTTATTTTCATTTTTTTCCTTTATTGGATATTTTCTTTATTTACATTTCAAATGTTATCCCTTTCCCGGTTCCCTGTCCATAAACTGTCTATCCCATCCTCCCTCCCCCTGCTTCTATGACGGTGCTCCCCCACTCCCCCACTCTCCCTCCTCCTTGCCCTAATATTCCTCTACATTGGGGCATCGAGCCTTCACAGAACCAAGGGCCTCTCCTCCCATTGATGCCCAACAAGGTCATCCCCTGCTACATATGCATTTGGAGCCATGGGCTGCTCCATGTGTATACTCTTTGGTTGGTGGTTTAGTCCCTGGGAACTCTGGCGGGGGGGAGGGGGTCTGGTTGGTTATTGTCCTTCCTATGGAGTTTGCAAATCCATATAATTATTTTCTAATCTAACTTCATTTCATTCACTCTCATTTACAAGTAAAATGAGTGGATATCCTTCCCTAATTTCAGTTCACACAAAGAAAGTTTTTAAAAGCTCATTATTTAATAAATAATATAATTCAATAGTAAATTTAGTCATGTTCTGGTACTGCAAGATAAACAATATGAATTATAATAGATTTGTGTTATTTAAATATTATGGTCAAAATTTTTGATGGTAGTTAAAGAAATATTAAAAACAAATGCCACCAGTAGGACTATCCAGAGTATTCACATTTATACATAGTGAAAGTACACATTACTGTAATAAATAAGGCATCTGAGTACTTCCTTAAACTAATAATTATATAAGTAAATAGTGTGTGTGTGTGTGTGTGTGTGTGTGTGTGTGTGTGCAAAACAAAACCTAAGTCCTTGCTGTCAAGAATAATTTGACAGGAAAAGTTGAATCCCTGCCATCCTGGAGCCAGGGCATTTGGTAATGAGTTTTTCCCATGGGCATCTAGGAAATGTGTAAAACATGACTTGTGCTTGCGGCATAAGTTAACTTCTGTTATACTTTAGAACACTGGTTGTTGAAATATTCCTAAGTACTACGTTTGTATTATTTCCTATTTTTAGGAAGAGAATTCATGAAAATTATACCTAAGCCAATTCTGATTCAGTATGTGTTTCCAGAGGGACTTTTCAGCACAATTTACAGACATATGTATTGTTATTCTCCAAGAAGAGAATATACCATTTAGTGTTTCCAGGGTGAATTTGTCTCCACTAATATGTTTTCTGTAAGACCGAAAATTTGTGGAGTTTATGTAACTGCTTTACATGGAAATGCCAACAAGAAAATTAGATTGCTAAAGCAGTTACAGAAACACACATTCTCCCTCATTCTTTCAGCTCCTCCAACTTAGATGATCCCACTATGTCCCCTCCAAACTCCTGCTTTTTTAAATGGAACTTTTTACATCAGTCATATACTAAAGCCTCTTGGCATAGTCTGATAAGAGATACCTTCTCCCAAAAGAAAAAACCCAGAAGTGAAATCATACTATGAAAAGAGAAATAAGGGAAATGTTTATGAAAATAAGACCAGCCCTCTTGTTTCTGTTGGATTGGTTGGTTTCATTTATCTGCTTGCTTGCTTATATGTTGGTTTTGCAAGGTGTCACTTCTTTTAGACCTGGCCTACAACTTTTCAAGTATTCGAGGGCGCCGTCCAATCTATAGCAATGCTCCTCCTGCTTCAGTCTAAGGGTCGGGAACTAGCTTGAGGCACCTTTCACAGCTAGTGCTATTATATTCATTCATTGAAAATAAATCTTTTCATACAGTATATATATTTTTCTTTTATTGGATTTTTCTTATTTTCCTGGTCGCCCCTCCAGAAACCCACTATGCCATTCCCCCCAGGCTTCTATGAGGGTGCTCCCTCACCCATGCATCCACTCCCTCCCCTACACTGGGGCATCGAGCTTTCACAGGACTAAGGGCCTCTCCTTCCATTGATGCCCAACAAGGCCATCCTCTGCTATATATGTAAAAGGAGCCATAGGTCCATCCCTGTGTTCTCTTGGGATTGTGGTTTAGTCCCTGAGAGCTCTGGGGGTTCTGGGTGGTTGATGTTGTTGTTCTTATGGGGTTGCAAACCCCTTCAGCTACTTCAGTCATTTTTCTAACTCCTCCATTGGGGACTCCGTACTCAGTTCAATGGTTGGCTGAGAGTCCTCCTCTGTATTTGTCACACTCTGGCAGAGCCTCTCAAGAGACAGCTATAGCAGGCTCCTGTCAGCATGCACTTCTTGGCATCTGCAATAATGTCTGGGTTTGGTGTTTGTATACAGGATAGATCCCCCAGGTGGGACAGTCACTGGATGACCTTTCCTTTAGTCTCTGTTCCACATGTTGTCCCCAAATTTCCTTCTGTAATTTTGTTCCCCCTTCTAAGAAGGATTTGAAGCATCCACACTAAGTCTAATTCTTCTTGAGCTTCATGTAGTTTGTGAATTGTATCATGGTTATTCCGAGCTTCATACAGTATATTCTAATTACAGTTTCCACATTCCCAACTCCTCCCAGATTCTTCCCACCTGCATTCCTACTAAAATCCACACACGTTCTTTCTCTCATAGAGAAAGACATATAGGAGTACCTGTTTTGAATATGTTCAACATGCCAGAGACTTTGCAGGTTCTCTAGATGAAAAGGCTGAAGTGTGCCATGTAATAGAATGTTGAGAAATCAATAATAGCACTTCAGGGAACATCCTAAATTCCAAATGTGGGTTGTTCTCCACGTTTCAAGAAAGAACTCATACCTTACTCCTAGCAGGTATCCAGGAGGTATTAATGGTACAGGGATTTTAGCAGAATCTTGGAAATTCAAAATGCTGTTAATATGATTCAATAGGTATCCATGTACAGCCTAAGATGCATACCAAGTGGGATAAAAACAAGAGAGTGAGAAAGCACGTGACCTGTTTGGAAAAGCAAATGGCTGCACACGGTGTTAGCATGGTAGGACCTGATACAGTGGAGAAAGTAGCTGTAAGCATAAGCAGCCATTTTGTCAAGGCCGACTCCCAGACAGTTAGCAGATAGCACACTTGTAACCATTCTATCATTACTCTCTCATGGGCAGCTAGACCACAACCATTTCCCTGAAGCATCATTATTCTGAGATGACGTTTTTGTTGTAAACCATTCCTGAATGAATATTTAATTTCATAATATTGTATAGTTATGAAAATTTCATTTCTGTGGAGTTAGTAACATTCATTAAAACCATTTCTTTTTGGTGCTAACTGCGAGTCTGCACTTACATTACTGTGCTGTTTGTCATAAATAACAGTACTTTCTGCTGATTACTAAAGTCTTGACTCCTACAGATACAGGTACTGTGTCAAGGATACAATTATTTTTAAAGGTTGGATTTAAATTAAAGAATTTAAAATCTAAGAATTAGTTTTCCCCTTTTAGTTCCAGTAAACAAGCAGCCTTAAGTTATTGGTGTTCAGAGACACTTTCCATTCTTGAAATATGCTGAGAAATCCTGAGAGTTTTGGTTTATCCAAGTCACTACTACATGCAACTAAATATGTAAAAAGAGAACGATGTGAACACATAAGCACACATTTTGTTAGTTTTCATACTGACAGTTCATCGTAGGTGATGAGAGCTGGCGAATGCCACAGTGCAGACGTGAAAGAATGAAATGCAAAACAGCGAATGATGTCATGATGTCACCACGGGATATATCAGACAGTTCTTGGGGATGCCTGAGACCATGAGCAGTGTATTATTTTATTAATTTAGAAATAGTTTATTTTGATGAATAAGAATTTCACTCACTTTATAATCATTTGAGCTTCCTCCTGTTATTTTCTCCCTCTTCTAGATGTATTCTTCATCAATGCATAAACACACTAGGGATGGGCATATTAATGGGTACCATATAATGTTTTGATACTTGATGACATTGAATGCATTTAAATCAGGTAAAACTCTCCTTCTGTGATCATTATTTCTGTCAGTTTCCTTTCTGCTTTTCCTTTGATGTGTAAAGAATAGTACAGCTTGCCTTTCTATTCAGTATGTTTCAGCAAATCTATATGACTTGTTCATTTGCTTTTTGTTGTTTGTTTTGGTTTGGTTTTCTTTTCTGTAAAACCTGAACCTAAAAGACTTCTAAGAGTAAGTCCCCTGATTGCATACATGTGACAGCTTTTTCGTGTGCATCCTAGAGATGTTTCCAGAAAAAGACATCATTGCCTGAAACAATTATTTGTGATGCATTGTTTCATTAATGTAGGCAAACTTCTTTCAAAAAGGAAAAGAGTTTGCACACTCCCTTCCCAAAAGTCCTCATGAGGAGACAAGTCACAGAAAAAGACATTTACTTTTCCCAGGTTGGTTTTTCAGACACACTTTGCCAACATGTCTGCCATTCCATGTCACTACTTCTCCTCCTATTTAATTTAATCCTCTTGGTTTGCAAAATGATCAGCTCTAAATGATTCCTGCATTTACATTTCTAGCCATCTTTTGACTATAATTTCCACTTTAATGCATAAAATTTGGGTGTATTCTTAATAGACTACTGCTGGAATCATGTAACAACTGAGATTGTATATTGTTTTTGTCAATATATTAGCCATATTTGCTGCAAATGTGTGTAACTCCCTGTGTTTAAAAGAAACAATTTGATTTTTCCACAATAAAATTGAGTTTAAAATCCCTTGAAGCGTTAGGTTTACAGAAATTATGTTCTGTCAAAATATTTTATAATGACAGTGTGAAATATCGCCCTGAGGAAAAGTATAGCTAAAAGTTGACTGAGAAATAATATCTGGGTGCTACACCACATTAGAATAATTTTTTATTTCCTGGAGATAATATTTTATGGTAAGACTTTTGAAAAAGAACCTGTATTCTCACACAAAGTAGAATATTTAAATGAGAAAGTTAAGAGTTCATGATGCATTACTAAATTACAAATTTGACTGCCACCTCCATCCATCCTCACTCATAAACGCCCTCTTTCCACACTGAACTAAATGAAGTGGTTAATAGTTTGGGCAAGTTCCTAGCTTTTGAAAATAGCCTGCAGTCAAAGGATGACATTAGTGATAAATATAATATACAACTGACAATTTACATACAGTGCTGGTGCATACGGTGGCACAGAATAATTAGCAACAACCCCTGGCGACTCTCTGTGTCCTCCCCTCCATCTGTTGCTTCATTTTGAGTTTTAGAAAACTAGAATAGTGGGGTTTTGAAATTATTTTGGGGATGTGCAATTTAGTCTTAAGCATGTAGATTCATATATGTTGTATATTACAGAAATTTATAAATTAATAGTTCATTGCTGAAGAATTCTGTATTTAGCATGGTTATACAAAAAAATATAGATATTGAAGGAGATTTACAGGCTGCATCTAATATGTTTCTATCTTTAAATCATGTACAAACAAATCTGAAACTGTTAAGTTAAATATCACATAAAAGATGTCATAGAGTACGTCAAATTTACCTGTTCTAGGGAAAGCATTTAATGGGCTGTTTCTTTCTGGAATAGGAAACCAATTGATTAATAATCTCTGCGTTGTTATGAGCTTATGAAGAAATCATTTAGAAGGTGAAGACAGAACAATCAGAAGTTCAAGACAGTCCTTAGCTATACATAAAGGCTAACTTGACTAGACACTTCATCTCAAAAAATTAAACAAATGAATAAAGAACAATATGTAATGAATATACTTCATAATAATTATTAAATGCTAAATCATAAATAGACAATCTAGATTAAAGCCCATGCTCTGGTGCTTGTTATCCATGTGATCATATCCAGGTTTCTTTGTTTTAATTTTTTTCTACTTATGTCAGTTTCTGCAATGGCACATGAACATCTCTAGGCCTGATGTCAGAATTAAACTCATATTCTAAACATGGTATCACTATCTAGCACAGAGAAAATTGTATTTGTTTGATAAGTAAATAAGAAGCAAACCACTGTGGAAATCAGTCTGGTGGTTCCTCAAGACTTGAGGACCAGCTATTCCACTCCTGGACATATACCCAAAAGATGCTCCAACCTATAACAAGTACACATGCTCCATTATGTTCATAGCAGCCAGAAGCTGGAAAGAACCCAGATGCCCTTCAACAGAGGAATGGATACAGAAAAAGTGGTATATCTACACAATGGAGCACTGCTTAGATATCAAAAACAATGACTTCATGAAATTCATAGGCAAATGGATGGAACTAGAAAATATCATCCTGAGTGAGGTAACCCAATCACAGAAAAATACACATGGTATGTACTCACTGATAAGTGGATATTAGCCCAAAAGCTGGGATTACCCAATGATACAATCCACTGACCACATGAAGCTCAAGAAGGATGACCAATGTGCAGATGCTTCAGTCCTTCTTAGAAATGGGAACAAAGATAGTAACAGAGCCTGACAAATATAGAGGTGGATGCTAACAACCAAACATTGGACTGAGCACAGAGTTCCCAATGGAGGCATTAGAGAAAGAACTGAAAGAGCTGAAAGGGTTGGCAATCCATAGAAAGAACAACCAGAGCCCCCAGAGCTCTCAGGGACTAAAGCACCAACGGAAGAATACAGATGGACAGACACATGGCTTCATCTGCATATGTAGCAGAGGAGGCCTTGTTGGGCATCAGTGGGATAAGAGGACCTTGGTCCTGTCAAGGCTGGATTCCCGTGTGGTAGGGGATGCCAGGGCGGGGGAAGGGAGGGAGTGGGGGAGTGGGTGGGGGCTCCCCTTCAAAGAAGCAGGAGGATAGGGAATGGGACAGGGGGAGTTCCCCAGGGGAGAGGCAATAACATTTGAAGTGTAAATAAAGAAGATATCCAATAAAAACTTTTTTATGAAAAGTAAATAAGTAATATATACATGCAGTTTATTTCATCTTAACTCAGTTCTGACTTTACAGTGAAAGATGGCTTAACTACATTTGTACTAATTAATAATAAAACCCTAATTGCTCCCATCTTATTTATTCAAACATGGTCTTATTAAATATTAATGTTAGGGCATAATTCAATGAACATCTACCCATCATTGTTTTATGAATAAATATGTTGTTTTCACTGAATGGAAATACATGCATTTTAACACTGACCACAGGTTTGGAGAGCATTACAAATGAGTAATGTCAATTAATAAAATAATGAACTGTGCTTATTAGCCAATGCACCAAAATATTTTTTTCAAAAGCTACAAATGATATGAATCTGTATGTGAATACTTTTAATTGAACAAAAGGCCAGGAGAGAAACCCTGGAGGTATAGATTAGGTAATTAGTCACAGTGCGCTCTTCGCTGGTCCCAAAAGAAATCAGCTAGATGTAAAACAATGGTGAACAGACAGAAGAACAAATAGGACAGCAAATGGGACCTCCCACTTTTTCCTGTTTATTTACTATTGCTTTAAAAACAGATTTCAAGTCCATGAACATGTTATCTATCAATATTTACCCATCAGCAACCTGGGAAGAAGGAGAGAAAAAGAGAGAGGGGGAACGTATTCCTGATTCTTGATATGATTTTATTTAATTTATATCACATATCTATAATTAGTGACATGATATAATGAAACGAGCACAAAAGTCACTCAGTTCTCTATCTTAAAAATAAAATGTAAAATTTTCTAAAAAAATGATGTAACTGAATGCTGTTTTCTGTTTTAAAGATATCAACACTGCTCATATTCTTTGGTAATTAAATAAGTTCAATATTCTAAAATGAGAAAATGTCTCTAATTGAATTAGTGTTAAACAGCTATAATTTATAATAAATACAAAACAAATGAAAAGTTATAAAAATAGGTAAGACCTGGGTGCTATATTTACATGTTATATTTTGTAGTTATTTTGATAATTAACTATTATGACTTGACTGTGCTTCTGCAAAATAATGTGTTTAGACTTTAATCATCAAGGTAATAATTTCGGGAGGTGAAACTTAGTATGAGACACTTAAGGTCATGGGAATATAGGGTCAAAAGTAATGCTGTTAATTTGTTTCAAATAGAGCCTCTATCCCATGCTCTTCTCTCTGTGTCTCTCTCACTCACTCACTTTCTTTTTTGCTGTCTCTCCCGGTGTCTCTATATCTCTCTTTCTATCTGTCTGTCTCTCTGTATTGTCTATATTTCTGTGTCCGTATTCCTATCTGTGTCTCTCTCACACACAGGTACCTGTGCACTCCTTTATACTTTCCACCATAATGCAATACAGATGAGAGTACTGCCAGCTGCTCCTTCATCTTCAAATCCTAAACTCTGATAAACATGAGAAATAAATTTTCACTGTGGATAATTAAACATCTATAAAATTCTTCTCCATCAGAAAGAAAAAAAAACAGACCGAAACATTGACTTCTACAAGTTTTGTTTAAATATGTACAGTCAGACCTGAGTAGATGGCACCAAAAGTTGATTTGAGCAAACACAGTTATCAACTGTTCATTAAAAGTATCCCCTTCACCACTTACTTCTGCCAGGTTACAGACAACTCTAAAGGAAGTGGCTTAAAATAGCACAGCAGCTTTTTTCTATAAGAATCACTTGTCATGAGCCTATATCTTAGACTGTGCTCCAGCCTTGTAGATTGTTATCTGCCTCATCTACAGTTGGGTGGTGGGATGGCTAGATCCTGGTTCTCTGGGACAGTCTATCACATATTTAGCCATTGTTCAGCTGACATCTGAGGGAAGAAAGTGAAAGTGGACCACTCTCTTATAATGAAGCAGTTTCACCTAAACTTGTTCACATGGCAGTCAACAATAAAAGAGGAGAAAAAACACACAAGCCTTCTTGGTCCTTGATGAAACAGTACATCAATTTTTTTTTGCAAAATTCTATTGGCTAATAAATATTTCAAGTCCAATTCTGATTATGTTCATGTTTTTTTGTTTGTGACAGGGTCTCACTCTGTAGCCTTAGCTAGCCTGGAACTAGATACATAGACCAGTACTGCCTCAGATTCAAGAGATCTACCTGATTCTGCTCCTCAAATGCTGGGATCCACAAACCAGGACATTCCAATCTGGTAGAGGACAACACCTTGCATTTTGGTGGGAATTTCAGCAAGGAATTAAAAGTTACCATAGCTACTACTGGCCATTGTTCTGCCTTTTGCAATATGGATGTTAATTAAAGATGCTGAAAAAGTTAGCAATGAATTTATATACTATCTGGTTGATGTGCATGTGGACACTAGGTATATATGTATGCAAGCACACCACCAACAAATAGGATAGTTTACCACTATCTCTCATCCAACTTTTTCTCCTTTGTAGCCTGTATTTTCACTAATAGACTTTTCTTATTTAAGCCAGAAATATGGGAATTTTCCTGTCATCTCTTGATAGCTATTCCACATATGTGATAAACAACCAAATAATACAGACACTAACTCCCTGATGTCTTTATAATCTGAGACATCTCATTTCTCCTCGCAATCACTGGCAAATACATAGGTGACCGTGATTGTGTTGTAGCACAACACTGAAATCTGGCTCACCCTTTTTCTTCACAGGGAACATCCTAAAACAAAATATTATTTCATTTATCATCCTAAAATTAGACAGTGATTCTTTGTGGTCTTCAATATCAAATTTGAGCCATCTAAACATCCAAAGGAGTCACCGTTGCATGTAATTTTTAAAAGGACGCTTATTCCTTTGACTGGGGCCATTTCCAGCCATCCAAGATCTTATATAGTTGTAGCGCCGACTGTTCCAAAGCCTGGCAGAAAGTCCCTCCCTTTCCCGTGTCCCTTCTCTTCCTCTTGGACCCGGAAGTCCCACCTTCTTCCAGCAGTTAGCTTCTGCCTTCTTTATTAACCAAATCAAGAATCAATGGGGAACCAGGTTTTAGTATTAGCTCCTCCCACTCCAAGTAAGTCACTCTGTATTCAACTCTTTCGCTATTACTACAGTTCTAGAGCGCAATGCTAGAGCAATCTGGGGCCATATTCCAAAAGCGGATAGAAAGTGGGAGTGAGGAGACAAGTTGGTTCTGGTGTCTGTAGAGAAATCCTAGTGTTAGCCACAGAAACATACTATCATCCTCCTCCCCCTCCTCCCCCTCCTCCTCCCCCCCTCCCCCTCCTCCTCCCCTTCTCCTTCCCCTGCTTCTACTACTACACTGAAAATAGAAGGGTTTCTCTGTTCTCTTGATCTAAGCTGAGAATTAGGATCTTCAACAGAATTAGGTTTAGAATCTCATTCCAGCACTGTGCTCTTAAACATGGACTTAATCGACAGCTAAAAAAAGCTAACTCTGAGAACAGTCCCACCAAAGTCAGAAGGAAGTATATTTTGCCTTTTGACCTGGGTAACGAGGGCACCATGTTCTGCATGAAGCCTTTTTTAAATGTTAAAAAAGAGAATACCTAATAGGTCGACTGAACCGAAAAAAGAAGTAAAATTCTGGATTCCCAGGGCCTTGGAACAGAAAATTCTAAGTGGACTGGAGTATTTGAATACAGTGTTGCTCACCTCAGAGACTGCAACCAGAGAAGGCCAGTGAGACACATTCCCCTGGAACCTAGAAGAGCACTGAGCAGGGTTATTGGAAAATAATTACATTAGAACAGCACGCCCCCAGTTTACAGTGGTACCTGGCAAGCATCTTGGCCCTACTTCTTAGAACACTGTTGTTCCTGTTATCAACCCCAAAGGGGCCTGGAGTAGTGCAGGAAACACGTGATGGGAATGGATGAGAAACGGGAAGGTTACTTTTGTGCCAAACAAATTTTCTTTACTCTTGGCAAAGAAACTGTACCTAGAATTATAGACAGTAAGAAGGAAGCATGGGAGGCCTGGGGCTCGGGGAAGGTACGACTCAAAGAGTTTTGAATTAAAACATGCCCCAAGAAATAAAATATTTCCTCCGGATGGGGAGAAATTTATATTCAGTATTCTGAGACTTGAAGAAAAAAAGAAACAGATAAACAAACAAAACTGACATGCATTTATAATGGTTGGTTTGTTTGTTTGTTTGTTTTTGTTTTGGGGTTTTTTGGTTTTGGGGGGTTTTTTGTTTTTGTTTTTGTTTCTTTTTTGCAACTAGAAGTAGCACATAGCCACTGTGGGTAATTCTCTCAGAAAGGAAAGGAACCATTAAACCTGAAAAGTTCCATTAATGAAATCAGTACAGGTTTGTAAAATACAATGAACTTTATGGTTTAAAGAACTTGAGGTCCTGGGGAAATATTCTGTGCTAACCCCTGTGGCAGCATTTTAATTATAACGCATTCTCACCTCCCCAGGCAATGACTCCAGCCTATTATGATATGAACAACAATCTATTTACTACAATACATTAAGAAATCCAAATATCTGGAACAGGTCATATCTCATTTGCTATTGCTGATTAAAAAATGTAATAGTGGAAGATGAGTGTCCGTCTTTTGGGGTATTTTTAAATTCCATTATTCTTTAATACAATGTTATTTTGGGGCCAGAGCCAGGGTATTAATACTTCGATAGATACAGTTTGCTTAATTGCAGTAATTACGTGAAACTGAGTCTCAGTACTGCTCTTTTAAGTATTTTTGTAGCACTTAGCCAGATGCCAAAACATGACCTGTTAGGTAATAATCCATTTGCCTTCTTGGATCATTTTTAATAATTATATAAATGATTCCAGCAACTTTTTGCTTTGTGGACTATCAAACTATGATTTAAAAGGATAGCAGGTGATTGTGCAGCTGGAGAGATAATGGGTTCACACACTTCTGTGTGTGTGTCTGTCCACGGCCAGAGTAACAGGACAGACTCTGCTCTTCTTTCACCAAATGGTGTGGATGTCAGCTCTTTTGTGTGTGTGTCTTTAGAGACAATTTTTCATACTCCTATTGGTACTCCATTAGTTCAGGAATAAAAATCCTGAAAAGACAAATTATGTATGCATAGATTTTCCCTGAAGGGCATTTTCTTATTCTTTATCCAGTATATTTTTAAATGTCTCAAGAGATGAGGCTAGCTGTTCAACCAAGTTCAGGCATACACGCTCCTTCAACCCATTATCTATCATTGTGAGCAAAAACCTGCTGTGTTCCTCTGCTGATAATATATCATCTCACAAGACTGAGGATGACTTCAAACCACAGGAGCAGAGAGCAAAAAGATTTATTCATTGAACTGCATACATAACAATGTATCCACTCCAATATCTCCTTGCTCAGATTATATATAATACTCCCTACACACTTTTTAGACATAGAGCAACAATAGAATAGCAACCAGATGCTTAAAAAGAATAATGTATGCATGGGTATAAAATGTACATCCAATCTTTTGAAATTAATTTCTAAAACATAGATTATAATTGGAAAGAAATTATTTTCTGCACATTAATAGAAAGTAGACAGAGTGTCTGTCCTGCTGAAGGACTCTCCCCTAAATGTCCTTATTCTTCCTTCATTATGCTATCTGTTTTCCCAGGATAGCAACATTAATTTGACATGGCTGAATTATGCTACCGACTGTTTCCAGTACAGCACTCTCAGCGCCTCAGGCTGGGTTCCCTGCTTTGGGGATAGGGACTCAAAGGATATTTCTAACTCCAGTGTCATAGGTAGGAGAAGCAATTAAGCTACAAGTTGCTTGACTGTGAGCACTTAACCTCCCACACCTAATAAATTATTTGATTATATAGAATACTTACAACTTTGATGTATTTTAACAGATACATGAAATCTCACAATTGACTCATTTTCCTTTTTTGTTTGGGGTTTTTTTGTTTGTTTGTTTGTTTGTTTTCATTTGATTTATAAGGCTCTTCTCATTCCTTGCTTTGGGACAGGGAGATAGCAAATTGGATAAATGCATGTAATCGCTAAGAGTCAAATCATGATTCCATTGTCCCCCAAGCCCCACTGTTAGCACTGTGTCAGTTGGAGATTTTGCCACCTTATCTCTGCTTTTCTAAAATACAAGTAGCATTTTCTTATTGTTGTCCCTTCTATTCAATTAAAAACAAATCGGCATAAAATCCATCACAGACACTAATGAACCCCAAATAGTCTGTAATTAATTTCAAATTCATGACTAGTTTAAAAAATTAGCTAACACTGCAAATTGCAATGACCATGATCAGGTCCTTAATAACAAGGCCTATTGTGTGAAATGTGCATGTCAGCAGAAACGGAAATGAAAACCTTTGTGCTTTAAACCCTTCCACCAGCAGCAAAACCAACAAAGCAAAATCCCGTCTGAATCTTTAAAACGCTCCAAGGAATGATGTTTCACATGGTCACAATTAAAAAGTCACTTCAAGACACATCTTCTTCCTCTTCTAAGAGGTTAAACCTATTGAAGGTACCAGAGAGCAAAAGTCTGTGTCTTTTCTTCTCCAAGCATCAAAAATAATTTATGTATCAAATAATCTTAGTAGAACATCTAATGCATTATTAATGACAAGTATAAAATGGTTGTTATATTTATTCTGAAAATTAACTTGCAAATAAAGAAGGTAGGGAAGTCTATCTTTAATGTAACACAGAAAGAAGGAATGCTGCATCTTTATTTAGCAATAAAACAGTTCTCTAATTTAGACTTTGACTTGCTGGAGCAGTGAGACTGTCATACCTTTATTACAAGAGAAATGTCCTTGTGTATGGATCTTATGTAAATCAAGTCAGGCTCCCACACATTTCTCTAACACTATACAATGCATAAGGAAAGGTACAGCTCCAGACTGGAGAGATGGCTCAGTACTTCAGTGTTCTAGCTGCTTTTTCCAGAGGTCAAGGTTTCATTCCCTGATATGTACGGTAGCTCACAATCAATTTTATCTCCTGTTCCAGGGGATCCACTCTGCCTTCTGGCCTCTGCAGTTACATACATGCATGCAAGCAAAACACGCATATACATAAAATTAACAACATAGTAATAACATTTTAAATATGCAAATTTATCTGAGGATTCCTTAAGAGTCTCAGCTTTTAAAGAAGTGTTCTAACAGCTAAATCACTTTTTAAAAGGTCTCATTCTGAGGTATTATATTCACCTAATGCAACACAAACCCGTAGTGAGACGTTTATCTGCTGTTTGTTCTTAAAACCCTTCTTTGAATTCCAATAGACAAAAGAGTACTAATGGCACAAATACCAAATGAATTTGAATCTATCCTAAGCATCATGGTGTCTGGTTTCAAGTCTATTATTTGTCAACTAATAGAAATCACTAAGTCTATTCAGAATTATTATCTTCCTAAACACACAGTTGGAATAGTTATTCTAGAAGGAAGGAACTAGAGGCATGTATAGGATAGAATAAATGTAAGGATAGAATAAATGACTATAGGAATAATACTGCACTACTTCCTAATGATTTTGTTAAGGGTTACTTTTCTCTGAATCTAGGCCCACTTCTCCTTAGATTCACAGACAGCTCAATGACTCAAAGCCAATCTTTGGTTTTTCATCATTTCTCATTAATATTTGCTGTTTCCAGTCTTCTCAGGACAAAATAGCCCTTATTTCTTGAAACTCTCCATCCTGACTGCCTTCTCAATGAAAAATATATGCAACACTTGCTTCCTCTTTTGAAAAATATCATTCCAAATTCTTAATGACTTCCCAACAGAGGAAAAACAGATGTGCCTCCCAACTCCAGATGCTTTACAATGCTTGATACCATGCACAGATAATCTTATATAAGCTTAATAATTTCCTTTCCTTTACTTCCTTCTAGAAGACATTGTTCTGCTTATGAATGTTATGCAGGCAGTCAATTAGCCACACTAATGGAGGAGAGCTATGGGAGGGATAATTAAGAACAGTAGATAATCTACCCTGCCATTAATGCAGGTGTCAGCACAGAATTTGTCCTGAGACGTCAGTATATGGGGTGTATGGTGTAGAGGAGGGAGGCTTATGCTCCCCAAATAGTTAAGGAGTTTCCGGGAAATGATACTGAGGAGCCCTCGTGAAAACGACAATGTTAAGACAGGTGATCATTCATTACAATGAATGCTGGGATAATCTGGAATTTCCTTTGATGGGCAAATGCCTGCTTACATGATGATAATTATTATCTTAAAGCCATATGTTTGGTTTACACTATGAGCTGTTTGTCCTATACCACTGTCCCTATATTAAAGTGATAGACTCGGCCACAGTCCACTGACATCAGTCTTACAAATGTGGTCACTAAGGAAGTGGTATAACTCATGTTGGGCTGAGTCTGTTAGAACATTCAACATACTCAACCCAACATGTTTGATATGGGCGTAATTCCTCACATACTTGGCCTTGTTCATGGTTATTATTATTGAGTTGTACGTTAAAGTATATCCTGAAAGTATAACCAACTAGCTTTTAAGCAATTTATTTTCCAGAATTGTTTCAGTCAAGTGTTCTGATTAAATATATGAATATCACTTTAATAGTTTAATGCCTGTAAGTAAAAAGCTATTACATAGTCCCTTGCCCCAATAAAGTATACATACATGTGAGATTCTATGTGTATGTACAAGAAGGCACCAGACTCCATGTTGTAAATCATAGTAAGCATTTCAGTATTCTACACGTAAAATAGGGTAAAAATCACCAACCAAAGAAAATTATTAGGACCATATGAATGGGGGAACAGCAACAGTAGTCATTTTTATGGTGACTTAAGATGATAATGATGAAAATTCCCTGGGTTTCTAAAATAACCCATTATTTTTAAAAATCAGTGTTAGCTTCAAAACAGAAAAAGAGAAACAGATGCTGACCTCTCAATTTGTAACCTTCTTCACCATAGCTTTGTGCTACGACATGCTTTGGGCAGTAAGACTAGAATCTCAGCCAGTGTGTTCTTTAATCACTGATACTCTGATAGATAGGAAGCTATAAAATAGCAGGTAAGAAATCATTTTTCATAATTCTATAGAGTCCAATCTAGCCTCAAACTTGCCTTGCTTGAAGCCTAGCCAGGCCACAAAGCTGACTTCGTGTGGATTCTATTGCCTTGGAGTGGAATCACTTCACATATTTTTGTGGTGTATTAGTCTCTGGAGTATTTCTGCTTTACTCATAAAGCCTAGTAGAACAGAGTAGAGCCCCTAAGTATACTCACTGAGGAGATATAAATATCAAACAACATAATACAAATTCAAGCTTGCTTTTTCAATATTTCAAACAATATTGGCTTCTTTTAAATAAACATCCTAGTTACTTTTCTCTCAGCTAGTTAAAAAAAATCTAAAATATTTGCTTATGTAATCAGTATATAAAAATTCAACTTGGTTATATATTAAAACTTATGAATGGTACAACATGTCTTCACAAAAAGACTGGTAAATTTCAAAACAATCAAACAAACAAAGCAGACAAGTGTCGAAGAGTCACGAAATAGTGTTTTATTTCAGAGAAGATCAATACTATACCTAACTATCTGAAATTAATATAACTAGTCATGTTAATTTGCTTCATTTTTGAGGTCAATGGGCATTATGTTTCATTTTTATAAACGATTCCCATGTTAATGACTCTAAGATCTATGATTTCAGGGATTGTCCTCAGGCACAGGAAGCTAAGGTTGAAAGCAGTTAAGGGTGCTTAAATTCCTTTACAAGCCTATTATAAGCCAATATTCAATCAAAACGATTATTGCTAGCCATTAAAAACATCCACTAAGTATCACGGGTAACAACTCCTGCATGTTATTACTTGGAATTCCTGCAAAGGCAAAGGCTTTTGTGTAGCTGTTTGCAAGGACTGCTTAATTTATTTGACATCCTTGGGAAAGAAAAAAAAATCTGCTGTTCAACCAGAATAAAAAAAAAAAAGAGTAGTTTTTGTCCCCATTATCTCTGAACAAGAAGTGTCAAGGAGCTTCAGGCTAGAATTAGCATGAGCTAGGCTATTACAGTTGTAAGAGCATTTAGGCAGCCTTCCCTCCTGACTTCAGGGCGATAATATATACAGCCCTGATGTAATCTATCTCCTTAGCTGCTTGCTTTGCTGCTCCCCTCCCCTCCTCCCCTTCTTTAATAATAACCATGCCTTATTGTAAATCATTATATGTAAACAGCAGTATTTTTCTACTAAAGTGACATCATCGGTTAGAGTCTTACCTTAGGCAAAGTCATATAAAAGAAAAAAATCACTGTTTACATGGGAATCGTTTTTAAGAAATCCAAACAAGGCATTCAAGCATAAGAGTGCTCCATGATTTGTACCCTAAAAAGTAAGTTAGCTGACATCCTTTACACTAACAAAGGTGTTTTCACATCTTGTTCATCTGCTTAGATAACTAATAGATAGATGCAAATATAATTTAGATCTTGGTTCATCTGTGAGGTCATTGTTAAACAGTGTTACTCAGAGGTGAAAAGTCTATCTGATAATGCAGAAATTCAGTTAATATTGCAAATAATAATATTTACCTACTATTAAGTGTAATCTAGGGAACATTGTTTTATTTCTAACAATATTTTATTCTTTGAAGTTTCCATACATTTTTGCAATGTATATTGATAATATCGATCTATGAATATCTTTCCTTAACTCCCCAGTTGCCCCTGTCCTGCTTTTTCCTATTGGTAGCTTCTCTTTTTTGTTTTGTTTTGGTTTTACATTTTGGTAATATTAATCCCTAAATCTAGTTACTTCTGTCCAAATGGATATAGACGTATACTCATCCACTAGGACAAGAACAATCTTTAAGTGGCCATACCCTCAAAGGAGAAAGACCTTTCCTGCCTTAATAACCACCAATTGCCATTAGCTCTTTGGATGGGGTTCCTACCTGTTCTGTGCTGGAATTTTGACTGGTATGATCTGGTGCAAGTCTTAGGCAGTGAGCTGATGTATGTAGTTGACATGGCATATCCAGAAATCACCATTTTCATAGCTCTCACTCTCATCATCCATGCCACACACTGTTTCTTCACACTGCTCTTCAAACTTCCCTGAACTTGTTTGAGAGAATGTTTACAGAGATGACATATGAGCAGCTGAGCACAGTGTTTTTCAATGCTCGGCACTTGGCTGGTTATGGGTCTCTGTGTTAACTAGTTTGACACACTGCAAAAACAAGTTTTCCTCACGAGAGTTAAAAGCAACAAAACACTATAGATATACACATTTATAATTCTGTTTGACAACAGGATCACTTAACAAAATAACAGTATTTGTTTCTCTCCCTTGCACCTATAATGTCCCCAATCATGGGCTTTTGACCAGGTTTACACTATGAGGTAGAAATTCTTTCTGGAAAGCAGACTTCATATCCTATCACGATGACCTGGGTTACCTTGATAACTGCCATGTCACTATTGTATCAATGAGCACATCTTACAAGCAAGTTAGTAATTGGGTCCGGGGCTGGGTAAGGCCATTGATGCCTTTTGTCCTCTAGCAGCCTCCATATCTCCTTCAGGCAGTATATAATGTAGTCAGCAGGAAGAGAGTTCCCTGGTCAGATTGAGATTGATTTCTCTATGTCCTTCATCCAAAGTGGATTGTGTTTTCAGCAATAGGATCTTCCCTGACCAGCTATGATGACCAACCACATGCAGGACAAAAGCCTGTGTTGTTTGGGTGCTAAGGCACATTTAAACCTTAAAATCTTAAAGACAGTGTTTGGGGTTGGGGATTTAGCTCAGTGGTAGAGCGCTTGCCTAGCAAGTGCAAGGCCCTGGGTTCGGTCCCCAGCTCTGAAAAAAAGAAAAAAAAAGATAGTGTTTGTGGAAAGCAATGTTTGATTGTGTTTTGTTCTTAAGCTTCCCTAGGCTTTCAATATTTTCTCCTCAAATTGGTATCCCTTGAGATTGAAAACGTAAAGCAACGCAAAGTACAATGCATTTGAGTTGCTCAGTCCTCATTCAGCATTGTTTCCACATCGTGGCATCACAAAATCAAAACACTCGTCATAAAGTATGAAGTGGTGTGACTAAAGCTTTTTGATATCTACTCCTATATATTAGGATTTTCAACATCAGTTCTGTTAGATTTTTGACTGGTGGAGTTCGTTCTTGAGAGGGTAGGGCTCATGCACTGGAAGATGGTTATTAGCATTCTTGACTTCTACTCAATAGATTTCATTAATCTACCCACCCTATATTACACAAACAAACACAGAGAGGAGTGGGAGGGAGAAGGTTGAAAGAGGGGAGGCATAAGGGTAGGCAAACATAACCTTCTACTCATCTATAACAGCTAATGAAATTGTCACTGCATCTTTAACATTTGAAAAGAAAAATCTCACTGGAATTTCTCAGTAGAAAATTTTGGGTTCCATGTCAACAAGGTAGTGCTGATACAAGTTGTGACGAGGCTCCCAGGCTTCTCCTAAATTTCCCTATACATTCTGGTAAACTAAAATGCCATGACAAATACATGACAACCTAGAGTCCAGTTATGTTGCAAATTTCTAAATACTGCTGTCGTCGTTTGTTTTCTCGGCTGGATCAAAATACCAAGGTGGGTGGCTTCACACGACAAACTTACTTTGCATAGGTCTGGAGACGGAAGTTCAAGATGGGGTGTCAGCCATGTCACCCCAGCCATGTCACGAAGGCTCTTTACAGCCTCACTTTCCCTCATGTGACCACTTCTCTGTTAGTAAACAGAGTGTGCTCTCTACTGTCTCCCCTAACAGTACTGATCCCATAATGAGGGTCATGCCCTGACCACCCTACCTATCTCCAAAAAGGTCCTGCAGATGGAGCCAGAACGTAGAGAGTAGAAGACAAAGGATAGCAAGGATGAACGAGAGAAGCCAGCGACAGTGATGGTGAGGCATTGTATAAGCTAAGGTTTTGGTGATTCATTAAGTAGTACACTAGAATTTGCACATTTAAAAGACATTATTATTTGTGTTGTTGTTTTATGTATATGAATGTGTGGTGGTTTGAATATGCTTGGTTCAGGGAATGGCACTATTAGGAGGTGTGGCCTTGTTGGAAGAAGTGTGTCACTATGGGAATGGGCAATGAGACCTTCTTCCTAACCACGTGGGAGCCAGTCTTCTAGCAGCCTTCATATGAAGCTGTAGAACTCTCAGCTTCTCCCACACCATGCCTGCCTGCTGCCATGTTCCTGCCTTGATAATAATGGACTGAACCTCTGAACCTGTAAACCTGTCCCAATTAAATAGTGACCTTATGGGAGATCCCTTGGTCTTGTTGACTGTTCTCATCAGTAAAACCCTAATGAAGGCAGGGTGTTTTGCCTGCACACATATCTGTGAATGTATGGTGCCTGCATATGTCAAAAGACTGTAGCAGATCCCCTGGAACATGATTTAAAGTTGATTGTTAGCAGCCATATGCATGCTAGAAATGGGATCTAGATCCTCTGGAAAAGCAGCCAATGCACTTAACTACTGAGCCATCTCTCCATTCTGGATGTGTACCTTTTTATGTATCATACAGTGTTATGGAAATGCACAGAAAGTTGTTTTGAATTACATAAAAGTCATACACACATACACTGCTCTTGTAATAAAAGTGTATAAGGCAGCCTCACCCCTCAAACAAGTCAAAGTCTAAAGAAAAGTCTGAGCAGTAAACAGATTGTGCAATGCAATGTGATAAAGTCATAGTATACATGAGCAGAGTCCTCTATGAACATAGACAAGGAAGTAATTAACTGTGTCTGAAGAAATAAGGATTGACTTATGACAAGCAGATTACGAACTACGTTAAAAAGAATGAAAAGGTATGTCCTCCTTAAAGATGGACTAGGTCCAGAAAGGACATACAATTTACAAAATTATTTTTTAAAAATAGCTCTATGTTTCTTTGTTTTGACCAAAAAAAAAAGAAAGAAAAAGAAAAAGAAAAAAAGAAAAAAAAGGTGATCTGGGATCCCACTAAATAAGAAAGTTCTTGCCATATTACCCAGAACTTTTGCTTCTATGGTTACAGACTTTTGTTTCTATGGTTAAGGAACACATAGATATATGTCCAGACTCCAATACTTGGTGCCTTTGTTACTGTTGGGTTTGTACTTTGTTTATAACCCATATGACAGCTAAAGATAAAGAAAAAGAAGACGTGAATAAGCTGCCATGTGACTCCAAGGTAGAGTAGATCTTCCTAAACTTTGTCCACTCTCAGTCCCATACAACTAGACCCAAGAATGTAGCTGTATAAAACAAGTATGAAAATGAAACTTTTACTGATGATAAATCATAAAATAATTTCATTAGAACGACACTTTGGTACCTTCTATTTAAAAACTTGTGTACCAAATATGGATGACCTTATTGCTTTTTGCTTTAATCTTGTCTCTTCCTTTTCTTACTTCACTCATGACCCAACTTCTTGAAAGAATACTTACTTCTGTTAATATCCTGAGTTTTACTTACTCCTTTTTGATAGTATATTCAGTATGGGAAACCTGCTATGCACACTTATGTACTATATAATATAGACGGCTATGTATTTGAACAGATATGTCACTTTTTGGTCTAAATTTCTTAGTCTTTAAAATGTGGGTATCATATAATAAATGCTGCAAAGTTACAAAATGCTTACCAATGCATTAGTGCTCCTAAATAATGCCTACCATGATTCTTATTCCAATGTATAATATTCTTACTGTTTTTATCATTGTTTTTCAATCCACTATAATCCTTTTCTGCTCAGAACTTCCTTCCAATACTCCTTCTCGTCACCCTTATTAAGATGGCCAGTACCCTAACTGTCAAATCCAGCAAGCTACATATAAAGATCAGACCTATTTTAATAGTAGTGTTTGATCATGCAAGATGCTTTTGCCACTGGTAAAACTTCTCTATTTTTCACCACATATCTCTCATATCTCCTTTCTGTTTCCTCTTGAATCTTTGTTCCTCTGTATCCTTTGTTGACTTCTTCCTAGGTTCCATCAAGGCTCCCACTTGATTCCAGGTTTTCAGAAAAATCTAGCATGTTTCTTAAAAAACCTTACTTCAACAAAGCTAATGACCCATGCTCCATGCCTTCCCTGAGCCCCAGACTATATTTCTATTGCATACCTGGAGGGATTCACAGGTGTCTCATATGCATATCAAAGATAAAACGTCTATAGAATGACTCATTTGTATTCTTCCCAAATAATCTTTTTCCTACCAATTTTACCCTAATCATCTCTATCTATAATAGTCTGAAATTCTAATTTTAACCTACCCTTACTTAACTCAAATATCCAATTCATCTCTTATTTATTAGCAGTTCATTTTCCAAAATGACTTTTAAAACAGTGAAGTTACCACAATGTGAGAGTACTTTATGTTGTTCGAATTGTACATTTGCCAAAAACTTGTATGTTTGTTTTTCCATAATTAAAAATGTGCTTCAAATGCTTGGAAAAACCCCGTAGTTATTGTTACTACAACAACTACCTTTTCGTTGCAAACAAGATTCTTGGGATCTGGCTGCACCTGATCACTCTGCTTTCCTCTGCTTCTCTCTCTTCTGGAACTCTGGGTTTCACTGTTTGCTGCCCGTGCCAGGTCATGTCATTGCCACATTGTATGCATTTTTCTCTATGACCAAACTCTGCTCTTTAACTGCTGAACTCATATCCATGGTTCAATCCCAAATCTCTCTCAGTTTCAAACATTATGAGATTTGTACAACATATTATTTTTCACACTCCTTGTGTTTGGAATCTATTTCATTCACTCAATATAAGGCCTGATATTGATCATCAATTTGACTTTTTCGAATTTTTAAGGGCAAATCTGTTGGCATATCAGTAAGGTGGTTTTCAGTTATATTAATAGAGGTGGCAAGATAACCCTAAAAATGAGCAATGCCAGACAATGGGCTGGTGTTTGGGACTGAGTGAAAAGAAGAAACCCAGCCAAGGGCAAGCATTTATCCTTTTCAGATTCCTGAAAGGAGATGTGGTCAGCTGCCTCATAGTCATCTTGCCATGAATTCCCTGCATGATGGTGCATGGTGCCTTGAAGTGTGAATCAAAATAAACCCTTCCTTCTTTAAATGCTCGTGTGCGCTATTCTCTTACAGCCACAAGAAAAGTAACTAATGTGCCCAAAAACACTCTTTCCTTACCCATCAGTTTTCTTTGTGCTACTGTGTCTTGTGTTTGGTGTCAAATTGTTTCTTCTGCACTCATTATTTTCTCCACATTCCTTAAATAGTTGAAATTGAATTTTGGAACAATTTTAGGCTTATAAAAAGTTTCAAAATTGTTATAAATAATTCCTTCCCACCCTCATTCAAATTTCTTCTAAACCCTGACTCCCATTCTGTAGGTTTTAATGTCTAACACTTCTTCTGTCTTATCAGATTGTTATTTGATCAAGTATTATATCAAGCGATGGTGTTCTTTTTAACAATGTCTCATCTCATGCTTGCCCTTCCTTGAGTGGTCTTAAAAAATGACTTGGTCAAAAGTTCTGTGGTTAATTGTGTCTGCTTACATAGGCAGCAACAACACCTGCACAGACTTTGAAAGCTATTTTTATAAATAACCCGTGGATAGTCACGACATGAAAGAAAAATTCCGAATATAGGGCATTTTACTAAGGAAAACAGCTTCAAGATCTAATTGAGGGAATATATAGTAACTGCATTGTCAGCTTAGCCATTATCTGTGTGTGTATGTGTATACACATGTTCTCATATGTTTGTGTGTATGCACATGCACTCATACAAGTAAAGAGTAATATTTTAGAGAGTTCATGTAAAATTTTCAGCCTAACAGCTGTGTTTATCCACAGTAGCCATGAACAAACTTACAGTTGCCATTCTTCATCAATGCTCATGGTCATCATCTTTTTATTGTGTAATTTTTGACAGAATAATTGGTAAGTAGTCAAATGATTTCATGATTTATAAGCATAATCTATTTGTTGAGCTGATAGGTCTTGTTTTTCTCAGTTGAATTGTACGAAATGTAAAAATGATGTGGGGAAACATATCAACAAGGCTTCCAATTGTTTTAAAGATAATCTTGTATTATAATTCATCTAATTATTGCAATTTATCATTGCTCTTAAATCTCACTAGTCTCTACTGAGCTAGATCATAATATCCATTTCCTATAGCATCTCTTAGTTTATGATACCCATGTTTTAACCGGCAGCTCAGTAGTAAACACATGACTATCTTATATGTGTATTGTTATCACTGGAGTTTTGTTTGTTGTTTGCATAAATTATGGACTCATTCTTGATTCCTCCTCTGATGAGTATTTTGTTTATTAATATCAAATTCATCCCCCACTGTTGTTTCTACGGCCTTTTGAGTACAAAATAACTTACTGTTTCAATGCTGAGCCCCAAGTAATCTTTGTGATGACATTTTCAGCAGTGCACATAACTCGTGACAATATGAATGCAAAGGCGGGAATAGCAATTACATCAAGATTTAGGAAGTGGTGTTTGTGCACTGCCATCAACTAATGAAATGTTAGAAAGAACTGCAGCACATAGATAGCAAAATGTTATTACTTCCTCAGGAATGCAACATCATGACCATTCTACACTGATGTTTCACCTCTTTACTTCCTTTCCTGTGGGTGACTCTATTCACAAAATTCACAGAATTAAAGAGGTACAACTAAGCAACACAACTGTTAGCCTATCTAGGATTTTTAAAATATAAAACTGGATGTTCAGTCATGAAAGCATGGTTTCCTTTGTTTGCCTCTCCAAGGCAAAGATAGTTCTTTTCCTTTCAAAGGATGTACTTAATTTTCTTGCTTTTTTAAAAAATTTGTATTGGTTATTTTGTTTATTTACATTTCAAATGTTATCCCCCTTCCCAGTTTCCCCTCCATAAACTGCCCATCCTACCTTTCTCCCCTTGCCTCCAGGAGTTGCTCCCCCACCAACACACCCACTCTCTCCCCACCACCCTAGTATTCTCCTACTCTGGGGCATCAAGCCTTCATAGGACCAAGGGCCTCTCCTCTCATTGATGTCCAACAAGGCCATCTCTGGTACATATGCAGCTAGAGTCATGGGTCCCTCCATATGTATTCTTTGGTTGGTGTTTCAGTCCCTGGGAGCTCTGGGGGGGTTCTATTTTGTTGATATTGTTGTTCTTCCTATGGGTTGCAAACCCCTTCAGCTCCTTCAGTCCTTTCTCTAACTCCTCCATTTGGGGTCCCCATGCTCAGTCTGGTGCCTGACTGCAAGCATTCTCATCTGTATCTGTAAGACTCTGTCAGAACCTCTCAGGAGACATCCATATCAGGCTCCTGTCAGCAAGCACTTCTGGGCATCCACAATAGTGTTTGGGTTTGGTGGCTGCATATGGGATGGATCTCCAGGTAGAGCAGTCTCTAGATGGCCTTTCCTTCGGTCTTTGCTCCACTCTTTGTCCCTATATGTCCTTTAGACAGGAAAAATTCTGAGTTAAAATTTTTGAGAAGGGTGGGTGGCCCCATCCTTCAACTGGGGTCCATGCCTAACCTCTGGATATGGTCTCTACAGGTTCTGTCTCCCCTTTGTTGGGTATTTCAGCTAATGTCTTCACCGTTGGGTCCTGGGAGCTGCTTGTTTTCTGTTGGCTGTTGGTTACCCCCAGTTCCCCTTGACTGACGTGTGTGTGTGTGTGTGTGTGTGTGTGTGTGTGTGTGTATACAATTGTATAGGGAAGCTTCAAATTAGTTTGATAAATGGTGTTGCTATTATCTCTCAGTGCTACATCACTACAGAGAGGTTTCATGTAGCTATAAATGTGTCTATTTTAATACAGTTCCTGCTTCTTTTTAATCAAGGGAGAAGGGTTGAATAGAATGAAAAGAAGAAGGGAGAAGTAGGAAAGGAAGGAAGAAGAAGAGAAACAAGGGAATTAGAAGAGAGAGAGAGAGAGAGAGAGAGAGAGAGAGAGAGAGAGAGAGAGAGAGAGAGAGAGAGAGAGAGAGAGAAGCACATTCAAAGCTAACAGGAATTGGACTAGATTGAACCCTAAATAAAGCCTCCTTTCCACTGTAAACTCTGAATGTTGGCATCCTCTAATTAAAGGAGTATCTCTGGGGCTACGCACCCTAAAGCTGTGAGATGTGATTAGAAAGGTCGGATTTCAAATGTCTCCTATTCTAGCTCCTTTCAGTTCCTTGTCAGTTTAGAGGTGTATTCTGCCTCTTGCTGCCTGCGGATCCTTCCGAGCCTCACCCACTTGCTCTTGAACTCAACATCATCTGACCTTTTGCCCCTACACGAATGAAACTGCGTTTCTGAATGTCACAAATGATAATCACAGAATAAAATGGCTTTCCCTGCTTTGTACTTTTCACCCACTGTGCATGGTTTTAACAGTTTTGACTACCCATCCTTGAAATTCTCTTTCCTCCTGACTTTCTTACCATTAAATGAATGCATTTAAACCAACAGCTTAGGTTGTTGGTTTTATCTTTCCTATAAGGAGATCAAACTTTATGAAAGGAAGAAGCTAAAGGGTATCATTTTATTTTTGAGTGGTCATTTCAGGAGCAAAAGCATTGTGGGGGTATGAAGAATAACTTCGATCTCTGCATTTTCAAACTCCAATTTTCTTCATGAAATGAAAAGGGTTAAGACAAAAAGATGTGTATAAGGCAGTAGCTGGTAAGAAATATTTATTCTAGCATAAAAGGAAGAAAGTGAGTGTGTATCTTTCTTTGCTTTTTTAAGTCAGGTGGTTACTAGTCTCTAGTAAAAACTATGTTGGAGTCACCAACTTCGTTGATTTTTTTTTTTTTTGGTTCACCATGATGTTTTTGTCATATCTATCAATAATCAAAAGTACCTATGGTCCATGTGTACTCTGAACTCTCTGCTCCAAATAAGCAATATCCATGAGTACACATTGGACAAATGAATTGGATTTCCTTGGAAACTGGATTTATAAGGACACAAGGCTTCTTGTGCTAGCTAACAAATGTAAATACCAAGAGATAGAAGAGATCCCCTGAGCTCTTTATTCTCCACTCTTCAGGTAAAGTGTGTGCTTCATTCAGTCCTTCAGTTAAAGGTGTCGGTCACCATTAAATATCACGTAAACATGAGGCGAAGATCTGCCATAGCCGAGCCCTCCAGAAGTCTAGCCAACCACAATGCAGAAGTCCTAACCAATCACGTTACAGCATCAGGGCTTTCTCCTTTGTTGCCCCTCAGAGATCCAGGAATATAGATACGTTAGTCACCCGAACATGTAGTAATGTAAATATTGTGAGAAAATATTTCCGTCTGCAGGTTTAAAGAATCCTCATCTTCTAAACACAGGTAGTATACAATTAATTGACATTTTATCTGAAATTCATTGGAATTTCAAACCATATGTGATGTGTCTTTTAACCCTTTGTTTTTCCTACTGTCTTGTGTCTGAGAGTATTTATACATTCTGAGTTACTTTTTTATTACATATTCTTTATAACCCACCTGTGAGTTAGCAAAATATGATTATTCATAATGTACAGATGGTGAGACTAAGGTATAATGCCATCTAAAAGCTAATGGCAGAGCTGAAAACAGATTTACGATTCCCCAAACCTTACATGGAGCAGTGTTTTCTGATATCTCTGCCCTCTCCTTAATGTGTGTAAGCAAAACTGCTTGAATATAATTTCAATCTCAACTCAAAATGCCAGGTACTTTTTCAGGGTAGTTCGAAGTCTTTGACATTAATGGAAATACATGGTGAGTTTTATAACATTAAATAATTACTATCAGTAGTAGTTCCCACCTTAGTATGATGTTTCAGGTTTTCAAGATTGGATGCAGACAAAATGTAAGTTAATTTTATACCATCTGTGTTTAGAAGTAATTGTTATTGCCTATGTCTACATTCATTTTATTCTTTCTTTGTTTGATCTTTTTCATTTTGGTCATGCTTATTAAAACAAACAGTTATCTGTGGAAGAATAAAGTACCATCGGAAATGGGTAGGCTGAAGCATCTCATTCTGTGTGCTGTGTTTGGAAACTTCCCAGCTTAGTCAACCAGAGTAAATGGCATTTTGTGCTAAGAAAGACGATAATTCAAATTAAACTTACAAATGGCATGGCAGATGCAAAAAATGTATTTGGATTGATACACTCTCATTGATGCTCACAGAACAGTGTGTACTTCCCTGTTCATAAGAAGGTGTTGTCTTTACAAACTGGCTACAGAAGGAACCATACTGACCTAATCAGGAATGCATATTCCTCATTATTCCTCATTCAGGGCCAACCCTGGGGTAGTTAGATAGTCAAACACAAAGGACAAATCGCAGGCAACTTTCCACAATGCAGAAATCATTATAAGTTATTGCTGTATATAATCTATAGAATATGCAAAGTTACGATTTCCCTAAAGAGTTTTCAAAGTTTAGTTTAAAATCCATGTCACTCTGGCATTTTGTTTTCCTGTTGGTTAATGAAGCGCAGGGACTAACAGAATTCATATGATTCCCATCTGTCATCGCCACAGCAGTGATGAAGCCCAAAATGAAATTCTACCCTTCATTCAATTCCTGTAGTTTCATATTAGTTAGGTGATCAAGCAAAACCAGGGGGACTCTTCTGGTTTCAGATGGGGAAACTAGGGTCAAGTGACTTGCCCTGAATCATACAGCGAAACACTAGGAGAACAGGCAATAGAAACAGAGCCCTGGACTGCCCAGGTACTATGAGGACCTCTGAGGCATTCACCTTCCAGGCAATTGCCTTCTCTCCTATCTTACTGCTTGACCCCCACCCTCCCTTTTAAATCACTCTTGCTTAGTTTTTTCTTTTCAGGCAGAATCCCCCTACACCTTTCTTCCTTCTTTTATTCCTATTAGACACTCATGCAGAGGTTCTATTCTCCACTCCACGGTCCTCATAATTATCTACAAGGAAACCAGAATACAGATTTAAAGCACTCATTAGCATGCTGATTGGAAATTACTCTCAAAGATTCAGAAGGCTGGCAGGGACCCCCCAGAGATCATCTGATGCTGCCCCTGACTTCAAGCATGTCTCACCTAGGCAGTTTTACACAGATGGAATACTGTGTTTATGACCCCCGATGAAACAGTTCCTGACACCCCTGGATAACACAACCCAGGGTTTAGTTACACAAGCTTTTCTACACAATGGATCAGGCACAAGACACAGAAAAAGAGCACCGCCCCTTTTAAAGTCAGATACAGCTACATGGCTAAAGTCAACCTCACTGTGTGTTTCAGTTGTACAGTTCGTTTGCTGCCAAGAGTTTAGAGCCTTAGAAAACACCTTTCTAGTTGTTAAGCATTCTTTTGAATAAAATAACACTTGCAATTTTTTATTTTGAAACCATGTATTAGACTATACAAAACCTTCTCAAACTTTTCATTGATAAATTTTGTTTACCTTTTATTTATCTATTTTCTCCTTCAACGAGGGATATGTCCAATAGAAATATAAGTACTTTCTGCCAATCTCTATCATACGATGTGAATAAGATTACCTCACACAGAGTTTTAGGAGGTATGACAATTAAGGCATGTGAGAATATGTGTTATATAGAAAATGAGAGTGACATCGCAGATAGAACTAAGTTTGTTGGTAGGTATGTGTTAAAATAAGGAGGTTAATCCTTAAGGATATTTCTCATGCCCAGCAATGCATGGTGAGGACAAAATGAACTCAGTGGCATTTCGGAGGGTTCATTATCTCATAGTGCTTTGTCTGGACACTACTTTCCTCCTTTCTTTCCCTTTTATTTTGTCCTGTAGACCTTTTGCATATATATATATATATGTATATATATGTATATATATATATGTATATATATATGTGTGTGTGTATGTGTGAATGTATATATACATATATAAGGTCTTCTGATGTTTTGTTTTTATAGGATTTCTATGTGTGTAAATGTATGTATCTCTACACCTATGTGTCTTGTGTCTTGTGGGTTTGTTGTTGTTATTTGTTTGGTTGGTTTTATTTACCCCCTTTTGGCTATTTTTTTCTGGTAGTTTGCTTTATCTTATTTTGGTACGTTTTTATTTTATATGATTAAATTATTATTTTGGTTTCTTGTTTGGATTGTAATGAGGAGGGGGAAGTAGTGTGGATTTGGATGGGTAGGGAGGGGAAAGGATCTGGGCGGAGTTGGGATGAGGAGAGCATAATCAGAATACACTGTATGAAATAAAAAATCTACTTCCAATTAAAACAAAATATCCAAACCATCTGAGTCTTCCTGGTGCCGTCTATACAGTGCTTACATATAGAAGCAGAGACGTGTCCTAGTCTGAGAGACATCGGAAGGTGCTTCCCTGCTGAATTTGAAGTTAGAGACCTGAGGAGCCAAAGAGCGCAGGTAACTTTGTAACTGGCCTGACAGAAGTGAAGGTGTTTTAAAGAAGCACTTGTTTCTCTGAATCTATCGATTTCTAATAAAACCATAGACCACAGAGAAATGGGTCACGTGGAGACAATCGCAGGGAGGGAAGAAAACACCTCAGCCAGAGGGACACCTTTCTCTAGGGGGATATATTTCAGAATTTCAATGACCTGTCAGACTTCCTTAAGAAGGAGACTGAAGTCCCGTGACTGGAACCACACACTGATGGACACTGCCTAGATCTGCATATCCTTGGCTCTCTATTCAAACTTTAGGGCCCCAAAGACCAACTTGGGTTCTCTATATCTTTTTCTCCCTCTCCCTCATAAATTTTACTTTGCAGTTCTAGCTTGTCTCTTTCTGATTGAGGAAGGATGGCCAGACTTGATTGTGGTCCCAGGTTATGGGCACCAAGTTTGATGACTGCTTCTCAATGTTGGACAATTTAAGTAATGATTTACACCAGAACTTGTACATGGAGCATCCCCTAATGGAACCTTGATTTTTAACTCAAGGTGCCCCATTTTATACATCTGACCTCTGCTCCTACAAAATAATTAGATCTGGATTCATTAAGTCACACGTTTTGTGGAAATTTTGGAGAGTGGTAATAGGAGATTATTGTGTTCGTGACAGAAAATCTGTCTCAAGCAGCTTTAAGTGATAGGAGTTCCCAGTTTCAGAGGCCACATGGCTCTGGGCCTATGATGTAATAAAACCATCAGGGTAGGCTAGCATGATGGGAACAGCCTCTTTTCTCACAGGATCAGTCAGTGCTGAGACAACGAAGGACCCAGGACATGATGTAAACTCCCGTTGTTGCCCCGTGTCATGGAGAATCCGCAGCTTTGGATCTGTAGTACTGGCCCCTTCATACACTCCAGCAGCTCATAGATGGGGTGGATGTTAGGATGGGCCAAGTCAAAGCCCTGAGTCTGGACTTGATGGTAGATGATCTGGTCAGCCTGCTACCTCTCCTGCATCCATACCACCAGGGCAGGTTCTGGGTTGTTCACTTAATGCCACAGAGGGCAAGGAGCAGAAACAGCTTTCCAGTTCTCATGTCCTTAGAGCTGGCTTACAGGTGCCCATGCCAGCAGCAAAGTCAGCTCTACTGTGCTGTCCAGGCCAAATGAAGGCCCCACTCTCCTGAGTGTTGTAGCTGGTGAGGGGCAGGGATGGTTCACTAGCTCTGTGGCCTCTGGGTCAGCACTCCTGCTTGCCATAAGTGGTAAGGGGCAGGGTGTGGGGAAGAAAGCTTGTCTACCATGAGGGGGCATAGAGGAATGAGAGAAGCCCTCTTCCCCGCACCGTGCCCCTCACCACTAGGGTCAGCTGTACTGTGTTGTCCAGGCGAGGAGGTGCAGGGCCAGCTCTCCTAATGCTACAGAAGATTATGTACACAGACAACTAACCTCTCTCTCTCTCTCTCTCTCTCTCTCTCTCTCTCTCTCTCTCTCTCTCTCTCTCTCTCTCTCTGTAGGTGGCCAGGGTCAGGGAAGGGGAGGGTTGTGTCTTTCCCTCACCCACGGCAACAGACAAAAGGCAGGACCAGCTCTCATACACTCACCCCCTTTGGGTCAGCTTCCTTGCAACTCCTGCTATGAGGGCTAACTCTACTGTGCTTCCTTAGGGAAGGAGAGGGATCCCCTCTCCCAAATGTTTCAGGTGGTGAGGGGCAGGGCCAGCACTGCTGCACAGATCTCAGACATCAACATGACTCCAGACTGCAGCCCAGACCAGGGATGTCTCTCTCTGTACTTTGATGGTTGACAGACCCCGTTGCTGCAGGGCCAGGGACACAGAGGTGGCAGCACAGGTCAGGACCTCACCATGACATTATGTGGCATCTCTAGCTACTCACATCAGGCTGTTTCCCACTACCCTCCCATCTCCAGTTCCACCTCTCTTCATCGTGCATGAATTCTGCTTTTCTTTCTCTTCCATATCTCCACCACGCACTTGCTCACCTTAGTCGCACCCTGGGTCCCTGAGTGTCTGAGGCTGCTCAAGAGAGCTATGACCCACTCCTGCCATATGGCTCTAGCCAAGTGTCATGGGCTTCCTCCCTGTGGCTACCAAGGATGACCTCAGGGTGCTCTGCCCAACCAAGCCCTGTGTCGCTGGACTGGGGGTCATCTCAGGCTTGATCCCTGAAATGGGATCACAGGATCACATCGCATAGGACCTCTAGGTGCCAGGCTGAGGAGCAGGGAGGACCCTTTTCAAAGGTCGACTCAGATAGAAAAAATTCAACATATTACCATAAAATTCCTAACAAATTGAATGATCAGGTCGTTATTAACAAGCAAAAAAACTTAACATTTGAATACAGAAATAATGCCCAGATGTTCATTTTTGTAGTGTGAAAATGGCAAATCTGCTTTCCAAAGTTACTTGAAATATTTACATTGAGCACCTTTGAACTTTCATTTTCTTGTACATAAAAGAAGGAAACTTAAGGGAAAACATTTTAGATATTGAGATATATTTAAATATACAATAAATTGATTATATTCTCAGTTTTGGAAAGATACCCAAATAAAACCTATATCGATAAATTCATTTATATGATTACTTTGTAATTAAATTCTGGATGTACCTCCCAATGATTTAATTGGCCTTTAACCTCTTTTTGAACAGAATTCTTGTCTACTTTATTTTCAGGTCCCTCTGAATGCATAACTAGTATAACACAGTTCATAATATAGGTCTTCCATATAGACCTATATGTTAAGATTTGTTACAGGACTCAATAAAACAATGGAGAGAGAAATCATTTATGTGTAGTTTTGGTAAAAAAATAAAAACATCATGTTATTTGTGTATGGAATGCAGTGCCTTTGGTTTAATAAACTATTCAGCGTGCTAAACACAGAGACTGTCTCTTAATTCCTACCCATTGAAAACAGAAAGTGAGCTGGCAATTACACTTTTATTTTATTGGAGAACCAGCCCCATTACCTCCACGTTTATGTGCATTTCTATTTCATGCAGTTGCCATTCTGAATTCTAGAGCCCTCGCTGAACTGAAGAGCAACCTATACATATGCTGTTGTGCCAGGGGGCACGAATTCTGTTTTGATTTACTCATGTGCAACTCCTATTAACACCAGGAAATTCGGGGCAAAGTTTAGTGTATTTTTCAGGAAGGATCATGTTGTTACACAGACCAAGTAACACATGAATTCTTTTAGACTATAAAACCAATGATGTGCAGCCACACACATTTAGGGCGTTCATTTAGCTTCTCATTGACTAAGCGTCTCAGTAGCCTGACTCATTTTTTATGGTATATACTCCTTTTAGAGCAAGGGTGCAATGAGAGAAAAGTGAGGTAGATTTCTGGAACTATTGAAAGCACGGATACAGAACGTATGAGATGCAATCATGTAAATTTAACAATGCTAAGCGGTAGGAAAAGACAGCACACGTCATTTCACTTGAAACATGTGAGAACAGTAGATTGTTTAAGATTACCTTATTTATGCATTGTTCTAACTTCTTGCTGTGTATTTGGAGAAGCAGAGAAGAAGCCATACTAAGAAGAGGTGGGTAAGTAAAATAAAGCACAGTGTAGTTTGGGGGTTTTTTTTCTTTCTTCTTCCCTTTCTCCTTTCCTCCCTCCCTCTGCCTGTCCCTCCTCCTCTCTTCTCTCTCTCTCTCTCTCTCTCTCTCTCTCTCTCTCTCTCTCTCTCTCTCTCTCTCCCCCCTTACTGAAAACAGGCTTTGTATTCCTCTGTAACAGGTTAACAAGGAACACAAGAAAGAGTCATTCTTTTCATCTTAAGAATTTGGGGTTGGGGATTTGGCTCAGGGGTAGAGCGTTTGCCTAGCAAGCGCAAGGCCCTGGGTTCGGTCCCCAGCTCCGAAAAAAAAGAGAAAAAAAAAAAAAGAATTAATAGGGCCTTGGGGATGTCTTATTAGGTAAAGGTGCTTGTTCTTGTTGCTAAGTCTGAGGATGTGAGTTCAATCTACGGGACCCATAGAGGGAGAGAAATGCATCCCCAAATTGTCCTTTGATTTCCACATGGTCTCTGTGGCAGGCATACACATGAGCACACACACACACACACACACACACACAAAATACGTAAGTGGATCAGTAAATAAATAAGTACATAAATAAATAAATGTAAAAATTAAAATTCATGACTTTCTGACCTAAAATAATTTTAAATGTTCTCTAAGTGGCAATATAATTATTACTTTTGCTTATGGATATTTTGTACTGTAACAATGCTAAATGTATAATGTGAGGTAGTTAGTAGAGTTTAAAAATAGATTTCATTATGTCAAAATTCAAATCTAAATGAAATTGAAAAAAAGATGGGATGTCCACACTAAATTGTTACATAAAATTAAGTAAAAATTATTTATTTAACTGAACCAATATTTCTAGGCTTGAGCCACTTATACAACTAGATAATACCAATTGCATCTCAGTTATAAGGAGACAGAGTTAAATATGTAATGTAGAAATTTGTAACATGTCATTCTGAAACTAAAATATTAAAACATTAGAAAATGTATAAATGCCATTGCATTGTGAAATGCTAACAGGTGTGTGTGTGTGTGTGTGTGTGTGTGTGTGTGTGTGTGTGTGTGTGTCACTTAGAAATTCCTGGGTCAGATAAGACTTTTCCCAAGAAAATTAAAATCCAGGACTAAAAAGAAAAGACAATTGTTACAAAAATAACAGAGTCAAGAACAATAGATTCTTTTATTATTTACAAAAAACTTTGGGGAGGAAGTAGCCGACAGCAGTCTGGTGGTTTGAATGAGAATTCTACCGTATTGGCTCACATATTTGAGCTCTTGTTTCCTGTTTGGGGTGTGGAGCCTTGTTAGAGGATATGTGTATGTCATGGAGAAAGACTTGGAGTTTAAAAACTCATCAATTCCAGTTTGCTGTCGTTGCTTCATTCTTGTGGTTTGAAAAAACCCACCTTGTGCAGAAAAAACAGGGTTGCAAATGATTTTGACCCATAATTGTTCCTGTCTGAAAGAACTGCAGGTACAAAAATGGAGAAGAGCCTGAGGGAAAGGAGGTCCAGCAACAGCCCCAAATTGGGATCCAGCTCAAGGGGAGGTCCCAAGTCCTGACGCTATTACGGAGGATATGGGGTGCTCACAAAAAGGGACCTATCATGTCTGCCCTCTCGAAAGACTCAACAAGCAGCTGAGAGAGTCAGATGCAGCAACGGACAGAAGCTGCTGACCCCCGTGGTTGAATTAGGGAAAAGCTGGAAGAAGCTGAGGAGAGAGACCCTGTAGGAGGACCAGCAGTCACAACCTGAACTCCCAAGATCTCTCAGACACCGAGCTACCAACCGGGCAGCACACACCAGCTGATATGAGGTCCCCAGCACAGATACAGCAGAGGACAGATGGGTCCAAACTCAGTCAGAGGAGATGCACCTAACCCTCGAGGGACTGGAGGACCCAGGGAGTAGGGAGGTCTGGTGGGGTGAGGTGGGGACATCCTCATAGAGATGGTGGGTGGAGGCAGGAGGAAGGAGGTATGGGATGTGGAACAATCAGAGGGTGGACTGGGAGGGGGACAAAATCTGGAATGTAAAAAAGGATTAAATACATCAATAACAAAAAGAAAAAAGAAAGTGTGACTTCTCAGCTTCCTGCTCTGCCATCACAGACTCTTATCCCTCCGAATCAAAGTGAAATTAAACTATTTCTTCTATAAGTTGTCTTTGTCATGATGTTTTATCAGAGCAATAGGAAACTACATCACAAGCCTTCAGTTACAGACCAGTGAATTTCAGAGAAAACAAATTACTCTTGAGGAGATGTGAAAAGTTAGGGACTAACATCACTCTTTACTCAGATGGAACCTGAGTATCTCATAAGCACAGTGTACCTTGTAGCCGTAGAACTGTATGTCTCATTAAAGACTATAGCAGATAAGTACACTTAAAAGCAAAAATTAGATTGAAATCACATTTAGCATGAGTGAACACATACATTTCTAAAATCATTTGCAAATGTTTATAAATTAATAAACAAAAAAATGAATGGGTGTCCCTTAAATGACGAACAAAACAAATACAAACAAAATGAAAATAATTCAGCAAAAGTTTTACCCAATAAAAATTTGATATGATTAAAAAGAAATCTATGAGATCACATTTACTGTAATCTCAGAGTGTGCAATAAGAAGTACAATGTAAAAAAAGAATAAGGTATGGAAGATATATGATGCATGGAACAAAAAAAATGGCAGATATCATCATACTGAAATCACATTCAAACAATCGTTTTCCACTCCAGTGATACATCATAAAGGAAAATAATCACAAGGGCAACTTGGCTTGTGAAACTTTAGACTTTTAGTGAATAATAACTGAATTTTAATCATTAGGAGTATAGTGTATGTGTATGTTTTATATATCTTATATCTTATATATTATATAGCATAGCCATATCTGTACATTATAAATTATATAATATATAACATATTATGTTTTAGATAATGTTATATTGTATTTTATTATATTTCATATAATAATATATTATATTGTCTAGTATATATTATGTTTTTGTTAGTCACAGTTCTCTAGAGGAACAGAAACCATAGAATTAGTATATATTACTAAAGAGATTTACTATGTGGGTATGCATTACATGTTATAGGTTGGTCCAACAATGGCTGTCTGCAGCTGGAAATACTGGACCTAGTAGCTATTCAGTGTGTGAGGGTGGATGCCTTAAGAATTCCAAGCTGGCATTGAAGTCCTTGAAGATTTAGGGGTAAGGGGGCTGAGGTTTTGCAGTCCAGGTTGGAGTGTCAGAAAATCTGGATTCTGACGTCTGTAAATGGTGGTGAAGTAACACTTGCAGCAGAGTAGATGCCAGCACTCGAGGCAGCAAAGGCAGCCAGGCAATGTAGGGCTGCTCTTCCTCTGAACATTTTCCTTTTTAACCTGGCTGCCAAAGGAGACTGCTGCCCCTAAGTATCTAGAGGCACATGTCTTAGTTGATCCTAATCTAATCAAGTTAATCACCAAGGTAAACTCATCTCTCCAGCTCTTTGTACTCTCTGCTTCCTCTTTTGCAGTGCGCATAAAAAAGCCTTGGAGGGAGGAGTGATACAGATGCGTTCTGAGTGGCTAGCATTCAGGAGGCTCTTATTTCAGAACTCTGAACAGTTCCGAGTCTCTGCGGTTAGTGCAAGATAAAGCATTTTCTCTAATCAACACTGGCAGCAGCACTGATCCAAGAAATATTCACATTTATTTCTGAATAGATTTCTGAATAGATGTAAATATTTGGCAGTTCATTAATTTAGAAAGGCAACAGAAGTAACTTCCCTGCTGGGATCTATGGCTTTGACCACAGGCTTTACACCATGTCCATAGGATAAGAACTGAAAGTGCTCATGGGTAATGGGCCCCAAATCCAACCTGAGAGCTGTTGGGAATCCCATTAACAGTGATGCTACTATAACATCAGTAGGCACATCTTTCCTGGCAGACAGGTTGTGCAAGCCTATGTCAGTAGGAAATGCTGACGAGACAGAGAATTATGACTCTGATGTTAGCTATATTTTAAATTTGCTTACATCGGTTTCTATGCCAGACCGCATGTTTAAATGCGTTCTGCAGTACATTTGATCTTTTCCACTACAGAACTAAGTGGACTAAGTAGTTGTGCTCCACAGCCCACAAGCTTTCCTGTTTTGAAATTTCATCTTCCAAACAATTATCTTTAAATTTAATCTTAAGTTTGCAGAATACTGCTGGAAAATTGCTCGAATGACCCAAGCAGATTCGGATATTCTTTGTTTCCCTCTGAAACCTCAAGACCTAGGGCTCCACTGTCTGTATCTGTCTCCGCAATATTGCTCTCCACGCTCCAATAAGAATGGCTCATTAACCTCTATTTATAGTATTGAAGAGCTTTTCTAGCCTTTGTTCCCATTCTTTCACATTCTTCCCTCAAACTGGTTACAAGGCTGAAACATTTTGTGATAAGGTTTATCACAGCCAGGGCCCCTTTTTTTGATACCAGTTTTCTGGGTTTTCCTACTCTCAGCATTGCTGTAGCAACAACAACAGAAACCAACTCAATAAAGATAGAATTTATTTTTGCTTAACAGTTCTAGGAGACTCCTATGATGTTTGAGAAGGCATGGCAGAAGGAAAGGGAAGCTGCTGGTCATATTGCATTTGCAGTGAGGCAGGAGAGGGTAATGATTGTTGTAGTCAGTTTTTCTTTCATTTCCATTAGCTCTGGGATCCCAGTCCCTGCAATAGTCCACCCACAAATAAGTTTTCCTATCAACAAGAACATCTAGCACCTAATCTAATCAGATTAACTTTCACAGGTGTCCCGGAAGCCTATTTACCAGGTCCTTAACAGGGGTGCCCAGAGGTTTGAGCCTAAGCAATTCTAAGTCTAGAGTACTTGCATGTCTCCCCGCCTCCATCTTTTCTGAAAGAACAGAATAGCATGATCTGATTCACATTGACATCAGCATCACTCTACTATTCTGAAACTAACAGAGGCAGTGAGGCTGGAAGAAAGCAAGTCAGAGAGGTGGTTACAAACAGCGGCGGAGGCATAACAGAAGGCTGGAGATAGCTCCCTCGGTAAAGCGGTTTCATAGTATGAATGAAGTCCTGGGGGAAATCTCCACACCACATAAAACCTGTCTGTGTCTAAAATGCAACCAATCAAAAAATGAAGCATGGGATAAGAGGTTGGAGACTACCTTGCCAAGGAAATTGAAGCAAACAGAACAAAAATGAAGGCTACCCAAACAAAAACATTCAAAATGGTGGACAGCTACACCTTATTGGCCTCACTATATTCAAAGTAAAGCAAACATGATATGGTATTACGGTAAAATATGGAAAAAGGTATTTACCTAAGCTAAATTTTACTACTCCACATTCTAAAGTTACTTTAGTAAATATTCTGATGAGGGATTTATTTAAAGGAAGTCAGTTTACACCTATGTTGCAGTAACCTCTCTAACACGAATAAGTCCGTGCTTGCAAAGAAAACACACCTCGATTAATATGAATACAAGCTCGTGCCTAGATTGGGCAGATCTACCACTACATTACCCTCTTCCCCAGCTGTGAAATCCCTTATCACTTGAGGTTTCTCCATGCCAAGTGCTTCAGCTCCCTCTTCTTCCTTCTCCTCCAACCCCCCCCCTCTCTCCTCCTCCTCTGCTCCACCTTCCTTTCCCCGGCCCAATCACCGGCTCTCACCACCAGAGTCCAGAGTACAGGACTAGGCAGCTCTCCTTTGGGCAGTGGAATTAGCATCAAAATACAGACAACTCCAGGGCAAACCTCAGCACACCTACATATTTCTTGAACACAGCAGTGGCAAGGAACTCAGTGTAGTACACAGCTTCACAACAGGTGTGGTTTTATGACCTCTATGATGAGTCAAAAACTGACTTCCTTCCCAAGTGAGTGAGAAGATAAAAACCAGCAAGGAAACAAGATACAGGGCACAGGCCACGAATCTCTTCTTCCTGGGAAATCCCCAACACATAGCAAGATATAAACTATAGAGTTTTCACTGAGCAATGGAAAGGAACAGTGTTGGGCCATAAGGAAAATACAATAGGATATTAAGTTACTGTTTCCTAAAGCGATTTAAACAGCACTATTAAAATTCTGCTACATACCATGCTTAAATATTTGTCTGGTTGATTTAACAGATTGTATATGACAATGGTGACTTTAAATAAAATCTTGTTTCAGTTTAAAACTTGTTAGTATCCCAAACCTCAGCTGTGTTTAAATAACCCTTGTTCTGTATATAAGGAGTCATAGGCACAGTATGTATGGGTTGAGTTTGAGTTCGGCCATCAACTAAATAGAATGGATGCCAGCCAGCCTGAGACCTATCAGCTGGATATCAGCCTGTTTCAAACGATGGGAGCAGCGAGCTATTAGAGTGCTGAGCTTTCCGTGGTACATATTTCTATTTTATCTTTATTGTAATGAGCAAGCCCTGCCTTTAACTCCCGCTGTGCACTTTTGGAGGGCCTTCCATATGGTTGCTGCTAAGTACTTGGCATTTTCCCAACTGTTACAATTGGGTCAGTGGGGGGGATCGCTTAGGAGTAATAAAACAAGGGTGACTGCAGCAGGGAGGTGGGAGAGGAGTCCTATCCACTAGAAGCTTATTGCCTCTCATGCATGCAAGCTCGACTCTCTGGCATTCATTACTTTGGTAAGCTAGGGCAAGGTTTTTGTTTGTTTGGTTTTTGCCATGATTTTTCCATGAGAAAAAGCCAAGCCGTGGGTACAATATCTGTCTCCCCCATTATAATTTCAGTCTCGTTTACTTCGCCTTCTAAAAATGACTAAGTAACTTGAGGGAAATAACTGTACCTTGCTTACTCTCGCTGTTCCTCAGAAGTTTTAACAAATTCTTGGCTAAATTTTACTAATAGTAGCTGTAGCAGCAGGATTATCAATGCTCACATGGGTTTTGATATCTTATGAGGTTTAAAAAAAAAAAAGCAGAAGGCAAAATCTGATGATCTTCAAAGTTTAAACATTCTTGAAATACATTTTTAGGTCCTAAGATGAATCACAGTAACGTTTTACGGTGACCCTGTGCATCTGAAGTCAAAACTATGAAAAAGAATGTTATCACTGCTTCTACTATTAGGTGCTAATAATTGAACCAGGGCCAGACTTGCAGTGATAAATTCTACCACTGAATAACACCTCCAGGTCCAGCAATTTGGATTTCTTTGTGTAGTGGTTGTTTTGAGACAGGGTTTGTCTTGACTATTCAGCCTTGACTATTCTGAAACTATGTAGATCAGTCTGGTCTGGAACTCAGAGATCCACCTGCCTTTGCCTCCAAAGTGCTGGAATTAAATGCCATCCCTGACTACACTAGTTTGCTTTTTAATCCCACAAAAAAGGCAGTGCTGCTAAAATGGGGTTTTGGAGGAATATGTGTTCAAAACAAAATTATAATTGTAAATAGAAACAATGCATTAATTAGGGTGATGTACACACAGTCACACACGATTATGATTTCCATTGTGCTCTTCTTTTTTTACATGGTATGGAGACTTGGTATCAATTATCAATCAAGTGCTGTGTGGCAATTTAATAGATTCACTGTGTAGCCAATTTTTAGTGTGTGACTATGTGTCTTTTCCTGAGCATCTAGAAAGAGTTGGCCACGTTTAAGCAAGAACTCAAATACCAGTAGCCTTTCTTGTTTCCGGTCAGGAGCATTAAACAATAGTGTGGCATTAGAAACTTGCTTGCCACTCCTTTCCTGGTCAAACAATCTCCAGACCTCAGATCCCCAGGAACAGAAGCAGGTTGGTGATGGCACCAGAAACCGGGTGGCAAGTGAAGCTGGGTCCTTCAGGATGTGGGCTGGAGTCAGGTAGCATCAGGGCAATCTGGGAAGATCTCCTCACTAGCCTAGCAAAGCATCCCCTAAGGCCCTGCATTGAGGGCAAGGGAAGTCCTATTGACTTCAGTCAATCAGTCACAGGTCCGCAGTCCCCTACAGGTCCCCAAGATCCCTAATTCCCACATCCAGGAACAGCAAGGAAAGCGTGGGTCAGGTTTCACTTGTGCCGGAGGTCAGCACAACCAAGCCAACCCAGCACCCTGCGGATTCACGCGCCGCCTACGCCGCCTACCCCGCCAACCTTGGTCCGGACACATTGCTACCAGAAGCCGGGAAGAGAGGGCAGCCTTTGAAGTGAGGGCAGCGCTGCGGCTTCAGACGCGCAATGCGCAGGCGTGCTCGCAGAATGCGCAGGCGCCGCCTAGAAGTGACTTCTCCAAAAAGTGTCTTAGTTCCCGGTCACCTGAGCACCCAGGACGCGTTCACGGGAGCCTCGCAGAGCCACGCCCGCCACAGGTCGTGCTTGGAGACCCGGTCTTTCTCCTCCCGCCGCTGCGTGCCTCCCCCGGGATCTGTCCTTCTACCCGTCCTATCCCCAGAACCGGGCCGGACCGAACCGGGCCGAGCTGGGCCGCCCGGACGCGGCCGCTGACCATGGCGTCCCTCTTCAAGAAGAAGACCGTGGACGGTGAGTTCAGGGCCCGGCTCACCCGCCTGGGGTCTCTGGGGAGCTCTGGCCTTGGCTCCGGTGCTGTCCCCCGAGGTGGGCCCGGGTCGGCGGCCCCACAGGTGACCATGGCTGAGTCACTGCGGCTCTACAGCCTCACCTGGCCGGTTCGCCCTCCTGATTGCTCTCACTCCACCCTCGTTTTCTTTTTCTCTTCCCCACCACCTTTCCCCGAGAGGGTTTCTCAGCTTTCTGGGGAGGCAGAGCAGTGCTGGCTCTTGGTTGTCGTTAGACTTGGCGAGTTGATGGATTTCATGTTGGTTTTTTCCTGCTCTTTGGTTCCTTCTTCCGTGAAGACGTCCCACTTCCTGACATCAGAAAGGGATGTGTGTTTACTAGGGGACAAGGCGGGAGGTCGCCGCAGGTCCACTTAGGAAATGAACTTGTGGCCAGGCTGGCAGTATCTTTACAAACACCTCAGCATTACACATAAGAAAGACTCCAGCAGACAAAAATAAGTCCAAGGCAAGGGTCTGGGTACCATTTTCATAGTTCAGATTTTTCCTCTGTGGTTATCTTTTGCCAACGAAAGTGAGGGTTGTGTAATTGTCATAGAAGTTCGCAATTTTAAAAACACATTGTTTCAGGTGGCTCAGTGCCATCTTATGAAGAGGGAAAAAGTGGATGTGTTGGAATGTACAAGTTTAGTGGCTTTCACAGGCTGTGGTGTAGTGTGTATGCTATACATTCCTGTCCCAGGTATTAAATTCATACCAAGTTATCCAAAAATTGCTTTCCATTGCATGTCGAGCCCAGGTTGCTGTTGCTTCAGCCAAATAATCACTCCTTTGTAAGGGTCTAACCCAGCCACAAAAGGAGCAGTGGTAGCTAGACTGTGATTGGTACAAACCCAGAGCTCAGCCCTGAGTTGGGGTAACTCCTTCATTTCTTTGTGTTCACTGTTCCAGTGCCAGATTTGGGGGGAGGATAACAAAGACACCATCTCTACCCTGCTACATGGCCTTTCATCTTAACACAGGGTGCCATTTTTATCTCCAACTTATAAAACAGTATAATGCAATTTTGCTTATTCTGAGTGACTGCTTTTTGTTTGATGTTTGTTTTTTCACTGTGTTGACTTTTTACTAATTGAGAAGCGCCATTTTCCACCTCTGGAATAGCTATTAACTTGCTATGTGCTATAACACAATTACATGAAGTGGGCGTTTTCTGTGATTTCCTGAGAATATTGTTTAATCATTAACACGACACTTTGTATTGTGTGTGTGTGTGTGTTTCTGTACTAGTATTGTGATGCTGTATTCTACTCCCTCTTGGGGTAGGAAACAATCATCTCCTTGTTGCTTAAGTTTTATATTGTAATAATCTTTAATAGATATTCACTATAATTTTTATAGTGATAATGAGATTGACTAAGGACAGCAAAAAGTGTGTTTCTTTCTCACCCTGTTGCCACAATTCAAAAGTATTTTTAACAGTAAAATGCAAATATTCTAGTTTTAATTGCTTAATGTCTGTTACATTTTCAAAGACAGATCTTGGCTTTGTGCTTTCTGGTATTTTTAGGCACCCAGTGACGTATCCTTGAAGTTTAGGGAACAGAGAAAAAGACAATGAGGATGTGCAGGGAAGTGTCTGACTTCATGTTCCTTTGCAGTTGGGTTAGTCCTAATGATAAGATTGTTTTGTTTTTTTTTTTTTCTGAACAGAATTGTTTATCGGGGGTGGGGGGGGGGGGGTGGGGGAGTCTTAAGGACTTTTGCTAAGCTACTATACCACTAAATTAAAAAATCTTGTTTCTGACATTTCTGAATGTAAATTTGGATCCCAGGTAAATTTACTTCATCTACCAATTTGCAGACTTGGCATTTTCTTAAATTATCATATTAATTCAGATCACTTCCTGATGCCTTAATTGTGGATTACGTTAGAGCTTTACTGATGTTTGTTCTCCTTGTTAAAGGAAAGGGCTCTTGTTTTATATAAAAGGTGACAGCACTCCTCTCAGTAATGAGCCAGTACATAATGAAATGTAATGTATTTTTATGCATTTCTCTCAGTTCCTAGAGCATGTTATTGATCACAAGATCTTTTACTGTCTGCTGACTTTTTAATCTGTTCTAGCAGTAATGAAATTCTGATATATAAGGGAAGTAGATAACTGCTTATGGATCTGGGGAGTCATTGAATCTTTTTGTCTCTGGATTGGCTGGAAAAATTATGTACTATATCATCAAAGACTACTGCACATGTAAATTAAAAAGGGAGGCACCATTACAACACATTACAATTCAGAATTATGTTTAATTCATTTTGACACAGAGATGAACAGGTCTCTTTCGTGTATACTTTGTTACAGAAATTAATGAGAAGTCTATCTCAAAGCCACTGAGAAGGGTTCCTTTCCATTCGAGTACAATTGATCACTGGACTTCCCCTTTCTGAGTTGTATTATATGCACATATACTTTTTATGATGTGTTTTTCTTCTATGTGGGCACACAGTGACCTATTTATTGAAGAGAGTTATGAACCTGTTCAGCCAGCATTCCATTAGGACTTATCATAGCTGGGTTTGAGCAAGTCAAGTGCTGGGACAGAGGTGGAACTAGGAATAGAGTTAATGGGTGAAGAAGGCAGTGGCTTTGACCCAGACTTGGAAAAAACAGTAGCATTCTGGTGTGGTTTGGCTTGGTTTGGTTTGGTTGCTTGAGACAGGATCTAACAGTGTAGCCCAGCTTGTCCTAATGACCCCAGTACCTCAGCTTTCCCAGTAAGGGAGTAGCAGGCATTTGTCTCCATGCTTGGTAAATAGGTAACTGCCTAAGTTGCTTCAACACTGTAATTCCTACCAGTCTTCAATAAAGACAAATTTTAGGAATTTCTGTAAACTGGTACTGAGCCAGCAATTGTGTGTGCTCTGCTTAGTCAGTTCTCACGAAGCCTGTGATAGGACACTGTCACACCTTTGGATTGACTGGGAAACTGAGTGCAGACGGTCTCAGTACATTTCGAGATCAGAAATGTACTGAGTAGCAGAAAGAAGAGCTCATTCTTTTTCTTAGCAGTCAGTCACAGGGGATACACAGTTTACTTTGGTAATCTTGTTAATTTGGTGAAATTGTCCATTTGTTTTTCACCTTTGCCTATAAACCTGATTGTTCTCTTTGATTTAGGAGTAAAAGTTTAGTTTCCATATTGAAAAGAATGACAAATATTCTGTCTGTCTGTCTGTCTTGTCTGTCTGTCTGTCTCTCTATATATATTATATACACATACATATATATGTATATGTATATATAATTTGTGTGTGTATGTATGTTTGTGTGTGTGTGTGTGTGTGTGTGTGTGTGTTTGCACGCGAATGTGTGCATGCTACATGTTTGCAGGTACCTGCAGAGACCTCTGGAGCTGTATGTACAACATGGGTGCTGGGAACTCAACATGGGTTCTCTACTATAGAGCCTTCTTTCCAGCTTCAGCACTCATAACTTTCCTCTGGGCTGGGGTTTTGTGTTTGGTGTTTTCTTTTTTAAAGCTATCCATCAATCGTTAGGGTATTCCAGGTCTGTCTTGGGCCACCATGTACATCTCTCTGTATCACCTACTTTTCACCGTAGTTATCATCATACCATCATATCATCATGTGCCATCATACCTAGAAGTTGTTTCTCTATTTTTTTGAAGACCAGTATCTCTACTAACTTGCTGACTGTCTGCGTGTAGTTTTCTATAGCAGCAAAATCAGAGATCCCGAAGGGAACTTAATTCTCAAAGTCCACTCCTTCCCCAGCTGCCCCTTCCGCTGCGATTGGTGCTTAGTTCACCTCCTCCCTTCACCTGATCACTGAGTCACTAATTGTCAGATCTTCCCCTGTTGCCCGGTAGTACTTGGTGCATTCCTGTGTGCCTGCAGCTCCCTGTCATAAATCTGACCCTGCTTGTCCTGCACTTCAGCAACCAACCTTCTGCCTTAGTTTCTTGCACCTTCTCAGCCCTTTACATCGTTCATCTGCAAAGCTGATTGTGTGATTGTTTTATGGCAGCTCAAGTCTGACTCCGCTGCTCCTTCAGAGTCTACTTTCCCACTGAATCTCTGGTACCCAACAGTGAGGTCTTTCAGCAATGGCTGCCTTTCTTCTTCTCACATGCCACATTTGCCACATTTCAGACTCCTCTTTAGTTCATCAGCATACTGAAAAGTCATTTGTCTCCCCCTAACATAGTTTTACTTAGAACTCCCCTGAACCCAGAATTCTCTCCTCCTTCCCCTTCAAGTTGGTCCTTCTTCAGGAAGTTTTCCCAGATGCCTCCCCAAATCGCAGAAGTACCACATCACTTCTGTTCCTATAGCTTGACATCTGCATCCCTACCACCCTTCACTGGAACTAAAATTCTTTTACGCTACCAAAGGAAGCTTCTTCTAAGTCTTCCCTGATTTCCACTTTGGTTTCGAGTCTTCAACCATATAGACCACGACATTAAAATGATAGCACTTACCAGTCAAAAGTCACATACCCTAGACCCTAGAGCCTGATGACGTGTACAGTTGCCTTGAGCCCTGCAGAGACTTTGAGAATGTTCTACAGGGCAGGAGTGCTGCTTCTTGGCTCTTGGCGGCAGCGGCTTCTTCTTCTTCTTCTTCTTCTTCTTCTTCTTCTTCTTCTTCTTCTTCTTCTTCTTCTTCTTCTTCTTCTTCTTCTTCTTCTTTCTTCTCCTTCTCCTTCTCCTTCTCCTTCTCCTTCTCCTTCTCCTTCTCCTTCTCCTTCCTCTTCCTCTTCCTCCTCTTCCTCTTCCTCCTCTTCTCCCTCTTCTCCCTCTTCTCCCTCTTCTCCCCCTTCTCCCCCTTCTCCCCCTTCTCCTCCTTCTTCTCTCCCTTCTCCCCCTTCTCCCTTCTTGCCTGTTATGCACAGCTGGTGGATTTTTGACTAAGTTGGAATAAATACATCAAGAAGGTTGTTGTGATCCCTCCCTCATTTATGAATCCTTAAGAAAGAAAGTGCCATCTATAGCAACTGAATCCCTTTCAGAAAATGTAGGTTGATGTCTATATGCAGGTGAAGGCTGACACCAGTTAGGTCAAAGCCATGTAAAAAAAATAAAGGGGGGACAAAGCTTTTGTAAGGCGGGAGAAAAGGAGAAGGAAGGAGAATCAAGATGGAGATGGAGAAAGATGACTCAGATCTGGGTGGTCTTGAATTGCCAAGGTAGTTGGGATGGATTTCTGTTGGCAAATGTATCTTATCTAGGCAGTTTATATCCTTATCAGTTGGTTGTAAGTTTATTTCATGCATATATTGTGGATTGGGAATTTAACATATAAATCCGATTGCTGGGTTGTAGTTTGTTGAGTCCTGAGTTTAACAGGTGGTTGGGAGTTTATACCATAACTATTAGGGGCGAATGTTGGGAATGTGAACAGAGCAGCAGCAGAGTTACGAGAGGGTAACCACCACTGGGACTCGGGGGTAGATGCTGGGAATGTGAGCGGAGTCCACAGTAAGAGAGCTGCAAGATAGGCAGTCTCTGTGTGAAACTAGCGTGGCGGCGACCCTCCTGGGTCAGAGAGTACTTTGGTGGCAGCGTGGAGCCACTGAGATAAATTAGCGCTAGTCCCAAAGGCTAGTCCCAATGACCCGCAAGGGTGTGCGCAGAAACGGTCTCGCCTATTTTATTTTTACCTAAGCAATAAAAAGCATCTTCTTCCCCAACCCCCCAGGATAAAAGACAACAGTATTGTGGTATTTACAGTATTTAAATCTTGTATAGAATGTTGAGTGTCCTCTTGGGGATTATTATCCTGAATATTGTAGATCTCACATTTTATACTGTTTACCCCAAATTCTTAATATACCAAAGAAAAACAACTAATTGAATGCGGCATTCAAGGGCACACTATGCTTGCCGTACTGTTTTTCTTGAATAGTTTTAGACCAGCATCATCAAGTCCAACCTTTGATGTTTCCTACTCTCCTTAACAGAAGTTCTCTGCATTCTCAGAGCAGATAACTCTAGGGGATTGTCTAGCTTGTTATTTTCTCTTCCTACCCACCTCATGACAAGAGCAAATGAGACTGCGTTTGCTGGAATATGCCCATTCAAGAAGCTTTCCTTAGCTTTTCAAGGGGTTGAGATTTTAAGATTTTGCTTGAGTGAACTTCTCAGATTTTGATGACTTTGACACCTCTTGGAAATGGAATAACAGTCTGCTTCCTATGCTGCCACGGAGGTCTCTCTTTCATTTTGTCTTCAGTGTCAACGACAGGGGCAGAGTGTACCTGGAAGAGAATGGGGGACAAGAGACATGAAGAAGGATGCCAAGACAAGAGTCTGATCAAGGCAACAATTTAATTTTTCCCAAGGCTGAATTTATACCATAACAGGGGTAACAGGGAGGGGACAAGTAAGAAATATTTACACAGGCCAAGGACACAATATTCATGTGATCAGGCAATTGACTGACATTAACAGGATGTCAGAAAGGTCACACGTTTGTCATATTATTAGTCAGCAGAATGTTGGTTTTTCAGAAAGGTTACAGGTCATCACATTGGGTGTCTTTATCATATCATTATTCATCTTGACCACCAGATTTGTATTAGTCTTCTGCAGCTGGCTGGGGATTTTCCCTGAACGCAGTCATACTTAGTTCTAACCATAATAATAACATCAACAATGGAGGGCTTCAAGGGCATCGCTCCCAACACTCCAGTATTCTGCTTCTCCCACCTGAGGTTTCACTTGAACCCAGCCCTTTTTTTTTGTAAATTAATTTATCTTATGAATAATAATAGGCTTTATTATGATATTTGTATGCATATCCATATATGTGTTTTTATCGTATTCATCCAATTTATCATCCCTGAAACTTTACCTGAGTTATTTATCTCCTGTGGCTAGAGTTAAGTTTTTGACATCATCTTCCGTCCCGAATTTTATTGTCAGTTTTGATTTTGCTATAATATGTATTAGAACGTAATTAAGTAGACATTGCTCCCCAAGCTGTTGTATTATTTTTTCTATAACCTGAGAAATCAGTTTGATTTGATTGAATATGAAATTCTGGTTTTTCCTCACTTTTATTCCCTTCTGCCTGATTCAGTGTGGTTTCTAGAACCTTCTGTGGAGTGACCTTTAATGTTTCTTTTTCTTTGCTTTCAATTTTATACCACTTTCCCAGGGTTTCTTCCTCTCATTGACTGGAAGGCTGTATATCTGTATAGCCAGGGCCCATTTTCACTGTTTTGCTTGATGAACTGCACATTCAGGGTTTTTCTTCTATTCACAGATATTCCTGGCGTTTGGATAGTTCTGGTACCACTGCTATGATGTCCACACTTATCACTGATGCTAGCTGCTGTACTTTACTGAGAAAGTCTAAAGTATCATCCAATAAAACACAATAGAGAGATATCTCATGTTTTTTTTAAAGATTTCTCTTACTACTTTATGTGTATGAGTGTTTTACCTCCCGTGTGTGTGTGTACCACGTATGTGCGTAGTGCCAATAGAGGTCAAAAGAGGGCGTTGGATTCCCTGGGACTAGAGTTCCAGACAGTCGTAGTGCTAGGAATAGAATCAACGTCTTCTACAAGAGCAACAAGGGTTCTTAACCACTGAGACAACTTTCCAGCCTACATAGTTTAAGTTTGATCTCAGTTCATGTGATAGCTAATTAGGATAACTAGTAAGCATCGAGGTTGCTAAAATAAAGTGATTTCCCCCAAAGAAGTGTATTTAAAAGTATAAGACTTTTTCAGACTGAAATCCCCATGCCGTGTGAATCCGCACAGCATGCCGAGTGATAGAGCAGCATGGCTGCAGGAGACCAGGTACACTCTGCTAGGCGTGATAGACTGCATCTCTTCTGATAGGAATCCTGAGCTGCCCGGAGGCCTGAAACAGACTTCAAACTCTCTTGGAAATGAATTAACATCATTCTATTTGTAGTTTATTATCACTTTTTGGCTTTATCCTCAAATGTCCAAATCATATGCATATGCTCAGCATACTGCAAATGAGCTATAAGTCAAGATAGCATTTGGCTTCAAATCTCAGTGGAAAAGTATAGTGTGAGACTCTTAGTTTAAGTTTATACCTTTTAGACTTATTTTTCTAGACATATAAAGTCAACTGGTTTGGGTCCTAAGAAGGCAAAAAGACCTTTTTAGCTTATGTCTTTCAAAGTCTCAAAACTTAAGGCTATGATCTTGCCACCCAGGTAGTAATACCAGGATTTCATGAGGAGAAGATCCTGACAAGCTTAAGATAGTCATTTAATACCCAACATGGAGCTGACCTGGGTAATTGTTAAGGTCGTGTCTGACATAGGCTGGAGAGAGGGTTAGTTGGCATGCTGAATCACGTACACAAATCTTGGAAATGTTCAGTTTGCAAATGCCACATTGTGAAGTCCATCACAACAGCCTTCCAAAGTGACTGAAGGGGTGGTTTTAAGTCCTCCAGGGCACACCCTGTTGCCTAAGAAGCAGAGGTATGTGGGAAGGAAACATCGTCTCTTCCATTCAGCAGTGACCTGCACTGGTTTCTACCACTGTCTTGGCAAAGGTTCACATTAGCATCTACTGGACTATATCTGGATGCTTACATTCAAAAGACAGCACTCAGAAGGTGAGAGTTGGAAGAATCAGATAGATGGAGGGGCTAATACTTATCAACTTTTAATCTGGTGGAATGGAAGTGTGTAAAAGAGGGCTTACTAGTGAGTGATAGTCAGGAGGAAGGCAATGTGCTGAGTGGTTTCTTCTTCAACCTGAGGGATGGTCTACCTTCTTGCTCTCTGACTCTTAGAATAAACAGGAATAGTACAAGCAACTTTGATTTCTAGCATTTTGTTTAAATAGGCATACTGCTTTTCTTGTATTTAAAACTTAGCTGATGCACATGACAGAGCATATGGAGCGGTTATAGTCCCATACTATCTGAAAGTTATTATATTCTGGGTTCTGCAGAACTCTGAAGAGCGGTAATTTTATATATCATGACCATGTAGGTGGTGTTCTTTAGAAATGAGAATGTCAGAAAAAGATTCAACTGTCTTTGCAAGAGGCGGAGAGAAGAGTAACTGAGCAAAGGGGGAGGGAGGGCAATGAGACTGCTCCAAGGAGCAGCCACTGTTACATGTCCCAAACTAAGTGATGGCTTATTTCAAAGATCCAGGTATGCACTGTGCAAAGATACCTGTCATAGCTTAGATTTTACTAAGGTTAAGTTGTATCCTTCCTCATAACCAATAGGTTTTATTTAAGGTAATAAGTTAAATATGCTTCATAGTCTTATCCCTTCATATCTCATGATATTTGTATGCCATAAGATCACTCCTAGATATAATATATTGAGATGGTATTGTGGCAGTGCATACAAATAAGCATACAACTATATTGCTTTAACTTCTTAAGCCTGAGCAATCTCTGAAATAAAAGGGATATTGAGCTTAATTTATAGGTACTGGCCTTTTGCAAAGGACTACATCCTGACACAGGATTCTGCAACTTCCTCTTGCAGAGCTGGATAGCGGTTGGAAAGTGTTCACAGGCTAAACTGAAAAATCTAAGGAAGGAAAGTGTGGCTTTTTACATGGGCCTTGCATTGGGCAGTGTTGAGTTAGGAAGTTTAGGGATAGTAAGTACATTTTGTGAGAAGTAATTGTTACCTTTGAAGAGGTTGGGGCCACAAGCAGGACACATGCTACCTAGAGGTTAATGATAGGGTTTCATGTTTTAACACAAAGAACAGGGGAGTAAAGTGCATGTCTAAAACCATGGTGATCCTCCGTGACCCACCTAAAAGTTGGACATGGTGGCAGCACTTGTAATGACAGTGCTGGAAAGGATCATGTCAGGCAGGGAGACTCCTAGACATTTAGTTCTTTCAGGGAGAAGCCTGATCAAAAAGGCAAGGTGTATGTTTCCACACACACACACACACACACACACACACACACACACACAACACAACACCACACAGAGCACACACACACACCACACACACACACACACACACACCACACACACACACCACACACATACACACACACAGAGCACACACACACACACCCCACCCCCCCCACACACACACCCCACACCCCACACACACATAACCCTACCCCATCTTTCCCTCCCTGATCTTCTACCCCTGAAATTAAGCTTGACAGTTCTCAGGGTGTTTATCTCATTGTATGTACTCTCTGCTCTTAAAAAGCTCTGATCTTAGAATGGAATCAGGTCTACTAAGAAGTAAATCAAGTGAAAAATCAAATTGACCTTTAAAACATTAAAAGTATCTCAGCCTTTCATGTTATTTGTTCTGAATTATCCAAAAGACCAAGCCATTAAATGAGTTTCCTATAGGATTGCTTAAGGACAATGGCGGGGTAATTTGTTTTATAGACTGCTCCTGTTGCCTCATATGAAAAGACATTTTACTGTCTTTTCCTACTTACCATAATATGTTTTAAAGTGTTATGGTTATGTTTTAGTATGTAACATTAGATGCTCGGAGTTTATAGCTTAGAACTGTTTAAATATTAATAGATCTATTAACAACTGTGGGGCTGTGGAATATGCAGTAGTTAATTTTCTTTATTTTTTCCTTTTATGATATACAGTGTCAGCTAATGTTTGCATAGTTACATTAAATTAAAGTAAAATTGAATTATCTTTTATTAAACTGTTTGGTCTCATTATAATATGTTTTTTCTTACCTAAGATAACCTCATCTAGCCTGGGCTCTCATTGTAGACAGAAACTGAGTGTCTAACTCAGTATTTTAGTGTGGGTACTAATTATCCAGCCTCAGAAACACACTTGACAAGGCTCTCCCAGAGACTGTTCCACTCGAGCTGCATTCATGTCGCAGGCCACCTTTCTGATCAGTACTCTACAGCTGGTCCTTCAGCACTGAGCGTTTACTACCACAGCTCTCAGAGCGCAGGAAAGGGCCTTCCTTGTTCACCGGCTGCTCTGCGTACTCTGCCGTCCTGACAGCACAGCACAGCACAGCACAGCAGTGTTCCCAGCCAATAGGTTCTACCACCATCGCTTCTAGGGATGGGGTAGGAAACAAAGCTTCTGGGAAGGGACTGGGGTCCACACCCCATCTAGCTGTCAGCAGATGAACTTCTTGATTTAAATTCTTTTTGATTCTTAACTGATACTAAACAAAAAGTATACATCTGGAATGGGTTGTCATTTTAATATGCACTTACATTATATCAAGTTTAAATATGGTTAAATATATCTGTCTGCTCAGATAAGAAAATCCCTCATACTTCTCTTAGCTTTGTGAAACTAAGTAACTACTGAGCTTTTTTATGCCCTCATCAATTCCCAAATAATGACACAGAAGCTTATTTATTAATAAATGAATGCATAGGCCTTACGGTAGGCTCCTTCCCAGCTAGCTGGTGACTTGTTATACCATTTATACTAATCTAAGGTCTCCGACATGGCTACCTCTCCTAAGTTTCATATGCCAGACTTGCTCTGAGACTGGGTGGTGAATCTGCCTGCACTGACTCTTCCTCAGAGTTCCTGTTTCTCCCGGATGTCCCACCTTCTAGTCTGCCCTTTGCTAATAGGCCTTGGGCTTTGTATTTTACCCAATCAGTGGTGTATAAGGCAGGCAAGGAAGGACACATCTTCACATAGTGCATACAGACTCTGTCCCCTACAGTCGTTGTTATTGGCAGTACAGTGGCCCACTGGAACGTAGACCTGTATCATTAAAGTACCAAATATCCAGGCTGGAGAGATGGCTCAGCAGTTAAGAGCACTGACTGTTCTTCCAGAGGTCCTGAGTTCAATTCCCAGCAACCACATGGTGGCTCACAACCATCTGTAATGGGATCCGATGCCCTCTTCTTCTGGTGTCTGAAGATATAGCTACAGTGTATTCATATACATAATAAAGAAATTAAAAAAAAAACAAAAAAAGTGCCAAATACCCAAAAGAAGCAGATTAGAAAGGATTTTCTTTGCACATTTGAAGCAGGAAAGGGATGGTGGAAGGAAAGCTTGGTGCTGCAGTAGCAGGGCTGTGAAGTGTCACATCCCTTTGACAGGAAGCGAGCTCATACCAGAACTGGCCTAAACTGTAACCTAGAAGACCCCCGCACATTCCTCTAGCCAGTGACTCTCGGCTTTCCTAATGCTATGATCCTTTAATACAGTTGCTTAAGTCATAATACAACCATAATATTATTTTGTTGCTGCTTCATAACTGTAATTCTGCTCCTGCAATGACTCATAATGTAAATATCTGATATGCAGGATATCAGATATGCATCCCCCAAAAGTTGAAAACCACTGTTCTAGCCAGACTTCACCTCATAAAGATTACACAGCCTCCTGAAATAGTGCCAATAGCTGGAAATAACTCTTCAAACACATGAGCCTTTGGGGGAATTTTCCACTCAGACCACAGAGGAAAACATTCTTCACTTCTTCCAACCGTTCTAGACTCCACAGCCTTTGGAAAGCACCATAGTAGACTGCGCCTCTGTGGACACTTCTCTTAGCTTCTACTTGCCAGTGCCGTCCTGCAGTACTTTTCTCTCTGTATCCATCCTATTTTACCTAAGGGTCTTCAGTCCACAGGACTCCAGCTCTATCCAGGCTGTCACAGATGACAGAACTTTATTTACGTGAATAATATTCCATTAGAATTACAAACCCATCTTCTTTCTACATCATTTCTATTCTTTTAGTAATGCATACTAAAGTTACTTCCATTTCTTGGCTTTATGAATAGCATTGCATTAAAATTGTGAGTGTGAATGTCTCTATAATGCTGATTTCACTTTGGATACATAACTAGAAATTAACTGTTAGGTCAGGGAACTTCAACTCTGTTTTTGGTAATGTCTGTTAGGTTTGCATTTCCTGGGCCGCGTGTGAGGGCTCCTATCCTTACATCCTTGCTGGCTGCTAGCCTCCTCCTCTGGAATAGTCCTCCTCACCCGACAGTCTGCTTCTGCCTATATTATGTCTCTCTCAGGATGAGTGTGTTAAGAATTATCTTCAATTACTAATTGATCACTTGAGTATATTGTTTCAAGAAATATCTAGTTTAGTCTCTTGTTCAGTTTTATTGTTTATTTGCTACTGAGTTTTTAGAGTTTCTTATGTATTCTGGATATCAGTCCTCTGTCATGTATATAGCTTGAGAGTATTCTTTCTAAGAATTTTTAAGTTTCCCATTTTGTAAGTTGTAGTTAAAATCTGCATCTGCATCATTGGAGAATCTGTTGTTTCAGACTGGTGGTGCTGGCAGGAAGAGGTGAAGGGGTGCTTGTGTGTGCCGGGGTTGGGGATGCGGTTACCTTACCACATGTAGCTGTGTAAAATGCTCTAACATAAATTTATAGTGGGTCAATTTCAAAAGCTCTGCATATTTCTACAAATCTTTCTATTCTTTCTATCATTATAATAGATGCTTTAATATTTGATTAGTTCATAGGATATTAAATTGAAAGAAAAATTAACATCTAGTAAATCATAGTTTCCCTTTTGTGTTACATGCTTAGTCCAGTATTTGAAGTGGTATTGAGGAAAGTCTTACAACCACGATTTCAGGTTCCTTTTGTGATTCTCCTAGATGTCATAAAGGAGCAGAATCGAGAGCTGCGGGGCACACAGAGGGCCATAATCAGGGACCGAGCAGCCTTAGAGAAACAGGAGAAACAGCTGGTGAGTAGAACTGAGCTTCAGCAAAAACTTCAGGATCCGTTAGTAATTAGTGCTGAATGATTAGCTAACTCAAGAAGCAGTTTACCAGAGGTAAGTGATTTCCTTTAGGAAGAAACAGCATTCAATGCCTTGCTGAATTTTCTCTTGTGTTATTGTGTTCTTTGTTGGTTTTTATCAGAATTCTGTTTCTGTTGGTACAGAAACAAATTATTCTGTTTTGAAAGTCTTATGAATGGTCTAGGAATAAATATTTCTTAAAACAGATCCACCTTTTGACATTAAAATTAAAAATATATAAAACAAAAGAGTAATAAATCATATCATAGCTCCTGGGTGGTCTTTAAAGATGGTTGTTCCATGACAGTTTACTTTTAATTAGATGAATATGGCTCACCTTAAAGTTTTCTCTATGCTGCACTTTTGAATGCATGTTATCCCTAATCTCAGATCAGCTTTACTGAGCAATAGGAGAGAAGCAATAAATTCCACATATTTAGAGTATACTGTTCATACTATGATGTAAGCTTAGTCCCTGAAACTGTTACTCTAGGTAAGTAAGAAACACAGCTGTCATTCCACAGTGAAATACCTTCAGTCCATCCACCGTCTCTTTTTTCAGTGAGAATAATACTGATGTCCCCTAGGTTAGTGTATGTTTCTAAATTGTATGCAGGTGAAATCACAGACTCCTTTCTGATTCCTTTCAGTACAGTTATTTTGAGGTTAATCATTCCTGCTGCATATGTGATGGGTACACGTTTCCTAATTTATCTGTTTACCACCCAAGTACACAAAATGGGTGTTTCCAGAGTTTCCAGTAAGTAAAGTTACTATGTATATTCAAATCAAGTTTTGAACATTTTCATTTCTTCTGGTTAATTACGAGAAGTGAGATACATATTTAACCTTATATAAGAAAGTGTGAAACAGTGCAAAGTGTCTGTAATCTTTTCTTTGCACTGGCAGTGGATGAGAATTGCAGCTGTTGCCCATAAGGGTGGGATTACTTTATGGGTAGTGCTTCTCCTTGCACTTGTGGGTTCTGGGAGCATAGAGGGTGCTAGGAACTGCTAGCAAGCAACTAGCAACTGCTCATAGCCGCTGAACCATCTCCTTCCTCACCAGTGTTTTGATTATTTTATCTTAATAGCTATGTGTGCTTGGGTACGAATTGCTCATGAAGCGCATGCTTTGCAGATGTGCCGTGTAGGTTCTTGACCTTGTCTTCCATTTTTTAAATGTCTTTTGATACAGAAAAGTGATTTAGTATGATGAAAATAATTACAATTTTCTTCTGTGGCTAACACTCTTTATACATTAAGAAATCTTTTACTAGAAAATTTCAATATCATTTTTTCTTATGTTTCTTTTAGAACACTTAAAAAAGTAACAACTGTATTTTTTTTCTTATGTTCAGTGCTGGGAGAGCCTGGTTTCTCTGTGGTGCTAGATAGAAGGGTGCACTTCATGGGAGTGGAGATCTGTAACCTGTATAGCACCTTTTCTTGCCTTATCTGTACCAAGTCATATTTGAAGAGAGGGCTCTTCCTGGACTCTGTGCAGCACTGATAGGACCGCCCTCAAGCCCAGTGCAGAACTGCTGGAGTTCCTGTGGTTACGCAGCTAGACTTAAAGTCAGAGAAACTTCCTCATTCGCCTTGACACGTTCTTTTGCTCAGAATCCTACAGGGCAGTAGTTCTCACCCTTCCTGATGCTGCAGCCCTTTAACACAGTCCCTCGTTTGTAGTGACCCCCACCATAACATTATTTTGTTGCTACCTCATAACTGTTATTTAGATATTGTTAGGAATGGCAATGTAAATATTTTTGGAGCTAGAGATTTGCCAAAGGAATCTCAGGTTGAGAGGTTCTCAACTCAGGTTGAGAACCCCTGCTTTAGGATATTTCAGGTGCCTCATATTTCCATCACAAACATTAATAATCCTGTCACTTCTACAGAAATGACTAGATTTTGATTGGAGTATCATTAACTAGGTGAATTATTTGGAAGAATTAACATTAACCATAAGTTTTACTGTCCATGAGTGTTTTTATACATCTCTACTTTTTTAAATCTCTGAAATTTTTTATTATTTTATTTCATTTTTTGGGGGAATACTATCATCTTAAGAAAAGAATAAATGTATGATTATTTTTGACGGGTATATATGTAGATGTGCCAAGCTTTTTTATATGTATCTTGAATCCTTAGCTCATTTATTCTTGTAAATTTTGTACGTGCCATGAGACTTTTACATCAGTGAATCATAGCATCATCAATAAGGAAGGCTGTTGTCTTCGTTTCCTGTCTTAGAACCTTTGTATAATATACTTTTATGAATTGTTTAAGATTTCACACTGTGTGGTTTGATTGTGTTCATCCCACACTCCTCCCACTAACTCAGTTTAGATTGACATGAGTCTTCCCCCAATAACCTACACGTTACACCCTGTTCAGTTATTAATGAAAGTCATGTTCCCAACCTCTATCCCACCCGTGAGTGACTCTGCTCTTTCTTTGTCCAGCGTCTGCACTATAGACACTGTCCACCCACTGGTACCGGTTCTCAGATCAGTTGCTGCAGCACTTGCACAGTTAAACCATGCTTTACTTTAACGATGGGACTTCCCCAAGATGCTGCTGACAATGTTGACGTAGCCGAGGAAGCTGTACATTCCTTAAAGGGAGGCAGAAGTTTGTCTTAGTTATGTCTATATAGAAAAGAATCAAACCGAGAACAGTGAAGGTGTAGCTTTGCGGTTTCAGGCATCATGGGATCTTGACACATTGCTATGAATAAGAGAAAACAACTGTGCCTGAAACAATTCTGGCAACCTGTTTAAGAGAAGGGTTGATGTCTCTCAGGGCACATTGTGTTATTTGACTGTCTTTCCTTTCTGTCTTGTCAGCTGTGATTAACATATTTTGAAACACACTTAATCCCATATGCACAAACTTAGGAATTACCTGATAGCTTAGTTTTAGTCCCAGAATTATGAGATAATCCTCTTTACTTCAGGCAATAACTCTTGTTCTTGAATTTATTTGCTCTGGTATTAGTGTAGCCATTCCAGTAGCTATCTGTATTGTTAACTTTACTACCTCAGTCTTTCTATTCTTTGTCATACTGACTGCTTTTCTTACCCATTTTTTAATTTTCATTTCCTATTTTCTTTTGGGCTATATGCATGTGCTGTTTATTTTCAAGGCTGAGGGTAGCATGCACTCCTATGTGAACATGTGACTGAACCTCTGGAGATAACCTTCTTCTCAGGGTCGCTATGCCTGCTACATACATTTTTCTGCATACTCTCTGATGACCGCCCCTTGATTTTACTTCCTTATCCTTTTTCCTCTTCTTAGGAGTTAGAAATTAAGAAGATGGCCAAGATTGGGAATAAAGAAGCTTGCAGGGTTTTAGCTAAGCAGCTTGTCCATCTACGGAAACAGAAGACAAGAACATTTGCTGTGAGCTCAAAAGTCACATCTATGTCCACACAAACGAAAGTGATGAATTCCCAGATGAAGATGGCCGGTGCCATGTCTACCACTGCAAAGGTGACTGGGAGAGTCGTGTCTGTGTTTCAAGGCCATGTGAATATTAATAGTTTAATCAGATTGTAAGATACTTTCTGGTGCATTTGTGGTGTAAAAATCTTAGCTATTAATAAAGTGAGTTATAATACTACACAACCCAAGTAATTGTATCTAGCGTAGTGATTGGGGTATTAAAGTAAGGACATTCCCAATTTTCCAAGATCACATGTAGCTTCAAAGTTTATATGGAATTGACACAGAATAGTGTTCTCAGTTTTTCATTTTTTTTTTAATAAATTGTCAGAAAAGTTGGTAGCTTCTTTTTTGCTATTATTTCTGACTACTTTTGAGTAATAATTTACTCTTGATTCACTTGTAAATAATGTTCAGAACCACATATAAATACTTTAAATTGTAACTTTTGCATTTCAGGAACTGAAGAACTTATATTTAATTATGTTATATGTGACACACACACACACACACACACACACACATGCACACACCGTGAGTGTGTGCTCATGTTCATGTACACAGTCAGTGCTTTAACTGTTAGTGTTTCAAGGACTCTGAGCATTTCAGTTATTGATGAAAGTCCACAAAAGCAAGTATTTTGGTCTCCTCTGTAGTCTTACAAACGAGCAGAACTAAATGTCTGACTAATTTGGGAACAAGGTCATATGAAGATCACATATCTAGATTATTAACTTTACCCAAGTGTTGAGGCAAACAGTTACCTCTCTGCTTTCTGTAAATGTTAGACTCAGAAATGAAATCTAATGTGCTCTCTGTGTACGTGTATATGAATTGGAATTTTTAATTACGTGTCTTAGGAATGTACTATTAGCAAGTTTTTCTTCGTGAACTCCAGTGGTCAGCTGAAAGGGCTGTGCCAGGACTTCCCTGCAGGGAGCTCTAAGAGTCTCCTTGAGAGGCAGCTCACGGGAGTCGTAGTGTGTACAGGACTCTAACCCTTGACTTACACCCAGATCACACTCACGGAACAGAGTAGCCTTGTGTAAGTTGTCGAGCTGTCTGTGCCTCTTTTTCATGTGTAGTAGGAGGGAAAAAGAAGGAACCAGCATATGAAACTCTTGTACTTTAAATGTCATTTAACTTTATTTTCAGTATACGCAAGTTGCTTAGACTAGAGAGGAACACACGTAAGGGACTAGTGTCTGTATCAGTTCTGTGCCAGGGTCAGTACACACATTTACAGATATAAAAGGTCAGTGTGCCAACAGAGCTGTAGTGGGGAATGAGTCTGTCTTGTCAAACAGATTCGATTGTTAGGTCCCAGAGACAAGTTTTGAATTAGACCTGACACTAGGTCAGTGGAGGCTGCATTTGATGTGCTGCCGCCTTAGACTTACTCTGTGTAGCTTTCATAACCAGGTTGCTAACGTAGCTCCTCTCATTCCTTAAAGACGATGCAAGCAGTGAACAAGAAAATGGATCCACAGAAGACACTACAAACAATGCAGAATTTCCAGAAGGAAAACATGAAAATGGAAATGACTGAAGAAATGAGTAAGTTTTAAGAAATGTGTAGGCTTCTAAGTTCCAAGTTCATGTCCCAGTAGTCTCATGTTCTGGTCACAGATGGACAGACCATGAAGACAGAAATGACACCATGATGAAATACATTCATATCATGACTCAAAATTCTGTCAGGATGTTAACTGAAGGGAACAGATAAAATATGTCCTGCCAATAATGCACAGAGCCGACGGCAGCGTGCGCAGGGCTCCCACAGGTCCCAGTACTCAGAGGGGAAAGTGAACATGCTCCCTGTGGCATCCAAGAAGATGTCTCCACTGACATCCACCCACAGAGGAGAAGGTGGTTCTCTCCAATGGCGTCTCTGCCTGTACAGCTACACTTGAGGACAGGCCACAAACCTGACTCGGAAGGAGTTCAAACAAACTCAGAGGGCTTTGTCTCATAATGCTTTGTCTGGCTTTGTTTATTTTGTTTGTTTTTTTTTTTTTTTTTTTTTTACTATTTTTGCTTATTTATAATTAATATTTATAATTATATATTATGTAATAATATATAATATTTATAATAATTTATGATAGCTTCCAATTTTGATTTTATGTGGTGTGTGTGTGTGTGTGTGTGTGTGTGAGATTCTCTGGTTCTCTGATTCTCAACCGTTTTTCTTATTCTCCCCACCTTCCTCTGTTTATTAGTTTGTTGTGTTCTATTTTCTTTTTTTATTGGCCTGTCTCCTTTTGTTTTTGTTTCTTTTTTCTTTTTTTTCAAAGACAGAGAAAGATGAAGTGGAGTGGGATGGACCAGGGGAGATCTGGCAGGGATGAAGGAGGGGAAACCATGTACCATAATTTTGCTACCTAATGGCCACAACAGCTTTAATTTGACTGGATAGTATAAACAATGGTTTTCAGGTCTCTGTGTAGTGTCCCACTGAACCCTGTTCCTGTCAGGGGAGAAGCAATGGGGCTCCTGCTTATGCTTTTATGTCACAAAATACCACTGGGCTTCAGTTTCTAAACGTACTATGGAAGGAAATGTGACTGAAGGGCAGTGGCCTCCACCGCCATACTGATGCTCTTGTACATGAGTGCCCCGCCTCTTCCTGGCTGTGTGAAAGTGAGAGCACAGGCAGTCAGGAAGTCCTTCTTCACTTTCAACATAGCATCACATAGACATGCACTTTCCCTTAAAAATAGCTTTAGTGTCATGCGAGGATGTGTCTCAATTGCAGTGTTTGCCTAGCAACTTAAGGCCCTGGTTTGCTTCCCAGCAACAAAAGAAAACAAATAGTTTTAGGTATTGCCTATTATTAATATACCTTTATGAAACATTTATTTTCATCAAGAGGGTTGGTTTCAGATTTTCAATTTATTTGACAGTCTTCCTTTAAAATTGAATGTGTTTGCTGGGCAGTCGTGGGGTATACCTGTAATTCCAGTACTCAGGAGGCATAGGCAGGTGGATCTCTGAGTTTAAGGACAACTTGGTCTACAGAGCAAGTTCCAGGACAGCCAGGGCTACACCGAGAACCCCTGTTTTGGAAAAATAAAAACCGAGTCTGTTTTACTTTGTTGATTCTTAAATAAACTGAGAGTATAGCTTAGATTTATCTATGAGGCCCCAAACATCTTCCCAGCAAAATGACCTCAATATTTATTTTACCAGTAACGAATGAGTGGCCCTTCAGAACATGCTGGTCAATACTGAAACATTTGTGTGTCAGCATTCTGCTCCATGGTATTATTTTCTGGCTGTTTGCCAGTTGTGCAGTTCAGCCAGTTTAACTCAGCTCACCCGTTCCCATTTCAGTTTAGCATCTAGTCTAGCAAATAGCACCTTTTAAACTCACTAGATTACCACATGCGCTCACAGTCATTTATTCCATATGAGAGAGGGTGTTGTCTTCTCTTCTTGGTCGTATACCATGAGTGTTCTCATAGATAGGTAGAACAGTTGTTTACTTCTATTTCTTACCATAGAAAAACATGAAAGGTTCTTTTGAAACATTATCAGGAAAATTTTCCAGTGACAGGAGAATTGTTATTTGTATAATGGTCCTTATCTAATATGCTGAGATAATTTTCAGTTATAGTACAGTTAATAGCAGGCTAGAAAAATTTAACTTAAATGTCTGTTAATCTGTAAACAGTAAGTCCTCACTTAGTCGGGCAGCTATCATGTCTGCTATAGTTGCTGCCATTTGTCCTTGGCTACTTTTTCAATCTAAAACGACACTCATTAAAATAACCTTACAGAGTGTACATTAACAATATTGCCAGTACATATAAAGTCAGTGTCAATAAACATACTTTTTCTTTTACTGAAAGTAAATTTAGTTTTGTTTCCTATAATATATCTTGCTTATGGTTTCTTCTCTGTCTACTCCTTATAGTTTCTCCCCACTTCCTCTCCCATGCAGATCCATCCCTTTCTGTCTCTCAATAGAAAACAACAGGACTTTTTTTTTTTTTTGGTTCTTTTTTTCGGAGCTGGGGACCGAACCCAGGGCCTTGCGGTTCCTAGGTAAGCGCTCTACCACTGAGCTAAATCCCCAGCCCCACAACAGGACTTCTAACAGATAATATAATATAATAATACAATATATAATATGAAACAAAAGCTAACACATTGGAGTAGGACAAAAGAAACAGAAAGAAAAGAACTGAAGAGAAAACAAATGAAACAGACTCACTTGTTTGCACACTCAGGAATCACAAAAACCCACAAAACTGGAAGACATATATATTATTTATACAAAGGACCTGTAGGGTAAAACAAAAAAGATAATATTCTGTGTGTGTGTGTGTGTGTGTGTGTGTGTGTGTGTGTAACACAAGTCCTGACATGACCTTATAAGACAGGAGCCTCCAAAGATGCCTCTGTGTTCCTTTCCTGTGACCACACTGCTGGGCACACAGTGCACTTATGAGTAGTTTGTGTCCCCAGTGAGACTCCATTGGAGAAGACTTAACTTTTCATTTGCCAGTGGCTTTCAATTGGAGTTTGCTTCTGGGTTAGGTACAGATGCCTATGTCGCCTTCTCCTCTTACCTCTGTCTGGGGCCTTGTCGACTACCAACCTATGCAGTCCCTGTGTGTGCTGCTCTTGTCTCTTTGATCTCACACATGTGCCCGTCCTGCTGATTTGGAGGGCCTTGCTTTCCCTGTCGTCTATCCCCTCTCGCTTATACGCTCTTCCCACCTCCTTTTCTGCAAGGTTTCCTGAGCCCCGAGGGCGGGGATTTGATAGCGAGATCTCAGGCCACAGTGCTCCAAGTTCCCTCATTCTCCACTTCTTATCTGCCTGTGGGTCTGTTTGTCCCCGTCTGTCTCTGATGATGCCTGAGCCAAGCTCTCAGGAGTATAGCAGAATGTTACTCCATTTGTTTACTAAAACAGTAGTCTTTGGTTTTATTCTTGGTTCTTGGTTTCTCAGGTTCTTGTTTACCCAAGCAGTGTTGAATACAGATTCTCTCGGTTAGTATTCCCAAAAATTTCATGTGCTATGTTACTCAGACTTGTCCACAGTCAAAGCTTTGGGACACAGCCTGTCAGAAGTGCTTATGTCCTAGTCGTGTTTCCTGATTGGGCTTCTGGGGTGCTCATCTTCTCTCCCCCCTCCACCTCCTCTGCAGTACTTCTTCCTTTAGAGCCTCTCAGATCTGCCTGGCTGCAGTACCACTCCGGTTACTCGCCGCTGAATGAATGCTCTAGAAGCACTTCTAGAGCACTGCATCACATTCTTGCTCTAGAAGCTTACTTCTAGAGCACTGCATCACATTCTTGCTCTAGAAGCTTACTTCTAGAGCACTGTATCACATTCTTGCTCTAGAAGCTTACTTCTAGAGCACTGCATCACATTCTTGCTCTAGAAGCTTACTTCTAGAGCACTGTATCACATTCTTGCTCTAGAAGCTTACTTCTAGAGCACTGCATCTCATTTTTGCTCTAGAAGCACTTCTAGAGCACTGCATCACATTCTTGCTCTAGAAGCTTACTTCTAGAGCACTGCATCACATTCTTGCTCTAGAAGCTTACTTCTAGAGCACTGCATCACATTCTTGCTCTAGAAGCTTACTTCTAAGAGCACTGCATCTCATTCTTACTCTAAAAGCTTACTTCTAGAGCACTGCATCACATTCTTGCAGCGGGTCCTTGCTGACTACAGAGTAACAACAACAAAGTAACCCAAACCAATAAAAAAGTAAAAGAAGTTTTTAGTAAAGATTTGCCAGGCCAGGAAGAATCCAAAGCCACATACAGACAAAATGGTTTGCTCTCAAAGCTGCTCAATACTAGATGCAAGTATTGAGATCTTAATTTGGATCTTAGTTATGCCTTAGTGCCTATTTTTATGTTTTTTGATATTTTACATTATCACAACCTTTTAACCTTTTATAAACTTATTTCTTAATACGTAACAAGGCAAATTTTCAATCTTCTACAAATCTCCAGCTGCATTATCAGTGGCAGCACTACAGAAGCAGTGTGTGTGAGCAAAATTTTGGTGCTGAAGCCTGAACTCAGGGCACAGTGCACAGTAATCAGTTTCACCGAGGTTTGTTGTATTATAGGAGTGTGTGTTTAAAATGGCATTTTCCAAATGTGTGGTTATCAGTATAAATCATTGACAGGTGAAAGTTGAATTTTGTAGTTTGTTGTTTCCCCTAAATTTGCTTCTTAAACATTAAAGATATGTAGGTATAGTTTGCTTTTATTCCAGAAATATAAACCTAACTTGTCCCTCATTTGAAAATAATTGCTTTGCTCACGTTCTTTTCCCTCCAAGTCAACGACACCCTGGATGACATCTTTGATGGCTCTGATGATGAAGAGGAAAGCCAGGACATCGTGAATCAAGTTCTTGATGAAATCGGAATTGAAATCTCTGGAAAGGTAAGAATGGCTTCTTCTCGTGAAAATAGCATGGGCCGCTGTTGTTGGTTGTTTTGCGTGCTTCCTTCTGCTATCTCTCTGCATGGTTTTCTGTATGTGTCGGAACACAGTGCGTCCGCGGTCCTCATCCAAATGCTTACTACTGTGTTTTTCTCCCATTTCTGTCTTTAATGTAGATGGCCAAAGCCCCATCGGCTGCGAGAAGTTTGCCATCTGCTTCTACTTCAAAGGCTACAATTTCTGATGAAGAGATTGAACGGCAGCTCAAAGCTTTGGGGGTAGATTAGAACAAAAAGCCATACGTACTGTTCTCGCTTTGGCCTAAAGTGAGTCCGGTGTAGATTCTTTTTACAAAATGCATTCATTTTACAAAAATGAAGACCATGAGTGAACAGCTATTTTCTGACCCATGGCTATTCTGAATCCTTTGCCAAAGAATGCCAGTGATGCAAAACACAGGGACAGTTTGGGCTTTAACCAGAGTCACTGCAGCCTGAGACCTGTGCAAGCTGAGTTCTTTTCTGCATGGCATAGGGAGATGGTGTCACTACTTAGTGTCGGGTTGTGTTCTAAATTGTTTTACACTGAAATCAGAATTCATGTTAAATGCCATTAGGCATCAACTTAAAGAGACTTGTAAAAATATTAAAGGTATACCGTTAATTCTGTATCTGTCGCTTGTCCTTTGTAGACACTTATGTTAGGGCCACAGGCAGTGCAGCTGCCAAATTATTTTTAAACCATCTAAAAGAAGAGTGCTATTTAAACATCTGTCTTAAAGACTGTCATGAGCTTTTACTTTTCTTCCATTTTTCCGCCTTTGGGAGAACATTCTAGTTGGTAAGTTTATTACCTTTCAAAATGTGCTTGGCACCTGCCTTAAACATATTGTGCACATCTTTAAATTAATTTACCTGGCAAAAACAATTACATTTTAAAATAAAATTGAGAGTTAGAACAGTTACCCAATCTGTCTTACAAAGCTTATAAAAGTGAATTGGATATAATTTGCAAAATGAAGAAAGAAGACCCTGAATTAATAACACTTTACAGTGATGAAACTATACTTGGTCTTTCTTCCAAGAACTGAGATTTTCTCTGTATGAATTATAAGTCTGTGCTGGAATTTTGGATTGCATTAATATACACATTAAACTCTGTAAATGAAGCCATTCTTCTAAAGGAAACACTGCTACCATGACAGTACTGGATCTAGATTTCTAAAGAAAATGTTTCTGTTTTGTCGTGGTTTGGGTAATAAACTGCAACTTTGTCAGAAGTTACCGCCTCACGTGCAGCACTGTGTGAGCAGCATTTGAAGGTGAGAGAGCTGTGCCCTGGAGAGGGGAGGAAGGGAGGAGGCCACAGAGTGAGAAGTGGAAAGTGAGGTAGGTTCATTCTGAAGGACCGTGTCCCAGCAGAAGCTATAGAAATCCTGATCAGTGGAACCTGGCTAACCTGGAGTTGGACCTCTGGACTCCGTTAGCAAACGCAGATGTGCACTACGACGTTAAAGGAGACACCAATAGGTGCGAGGAGCAGAGGCTCGGCCGTAGACTCCATAACGGTTCTGTGTTCAGTGCTGACATCTAAAGTATACAGTTCACATTGCTCCTGAGTGGGAATGGGTCCAAACATTGTACTGTATCATGGGGTATTACACCCAAACATGTTTTGGGCGTACATTATAACATTGTCTAACCTGAGTCACTTTTTTGTTTACTTGTGAGAGTTGAGTTTTAATATTATTTTGTCTTTTTTTAAAAAAAAACTCAATAAAGATTATTGCTCTTATCCTTTTTTCCTTAAATCCTTTATGTTGTTTTGTCTGTTGTTAAGATTAGAAATTTTGCATATATCTAATAGTTTAAACAGTCATTTTTGTTATTTTTTCTGTATGGAAATTTAGATAGCTGTGCTACTTAAAAATTTAAAAACAACAGAAAATGTCTCCTTTAATAACTGAAAGTTGGAGGACGAGGGCAGCCCCATAGGAAGACCAACAGTCAACTAATGTGGACCCCAGAGATCTCTCAGACACTGGGCCACCAACCAGGCAGCATACACCAGCTGAGATGACAGTGGAGGACTGGCTGGGCTGGCCTCAGTGAGAGAAGTTGCACCTAACCCTTGAGAGACTTGAGGTCCCAGGGAGTGGGGAGGTCTGGTGGGGTGGTGGTGGTGGGGACATCCTCTTGGAGACAAAGGAGGAGGAATGAGCTAAAGAGCTGTCGGAAGGGACTAGACTGGGGAAAAAAAAAGATTAAAGAGTAAATAAATAAGTGAGCATTGCTACAGGATCAATGTTTGCCAGTGGTGCAAACCCAACGGGCAATAGTTGTCAGTGAAATGGACCTCATCGTTCTTTTCCTGCAGTTTCCAAGAACTCAACATTTCAGGGTGATGGTTTCAGGGACACAAATATTAAGTAATTGCTTATATTTTAGTCAAATACAGGACTTCAGACACACATCTAGTAAAATTTTTCTGACTGCATTTATAAATGTTTTGGGAGCCACATTACACTCAATAGTAAATCTATTAGTACCTTCATTCTCTTTTACTAAGAGTTCACTTTAGACCCTTAAAGTATAGGAAATTAGTAATTTTTGTTGGTTGAGCATAACAGAAATGATCATTTTAGAAAGTAAACCTTTATTTGATAATTGGATTTCTGTAGTGTTTATAACCAAACAGCTTGCCATTGGACAGGAAGCAAACTAACACAGCAGTGTCCCTGTGAAAAGAGACCCATTCTGGGTTAGGGATGGAGCTCTCATTCACAGTTCCAGAGTAATGTCTCCTAGTGTGGGCATACTAGTACACATGACAATGACACTTGGTATTAGACAGCATAAAATGACTACATGGGGGGTTGTTACAGAGTGTATTTGATGCTTGAAAGGAATACCAGGTAGGTAGGGGCTGGGCTAATGCAGCCCAAGACTGAATTATAGGAGAAAAGGGAAGAGACTATGATAGCCTGTGGCTTTCTGTTATTTGACTTTCACAGTAACTTGTAATATTTTATGACTCCCCTTAAAATGTCCTTAGCAACAGCCTTCCTTCAGTCACATGCATGTCTCCCTCAAGCACAATGTCTGCCTTAAGATACCCCTTTGTTTAGCAGGGCTTGTCCGGGTCTGGAAAGAGACCTATGATTTTCTTCTTATTACAAAAGGGTTTTTCAACAGCAATGGTTTAATTTCCCAATTTTTTCTTAGTAGGAGCTGATTCCAAAAGGTGCCTTAGAACGGTTCTTGCAACCCTAATTCCTTTAAAAGAAGTAAAGGAGGCCTATAGATTATGAAGCACTGACACATTCCCTCTCTGAAAATATATCACCAATAAGCCCTTTCCGCCATTACTGATAAAAGGTACATTGTATGATTATGTTTTTCAGCCACTTCTTCCAGGTGATGTTGAGTGTCAGTATAAGCACCAAACATCTTTCCACTTTAATGCTTCCCCACTGAACTCCTGGAGGCATACACTGTATAGCCCGCAAGGACATGAAATAGAAAGTCTGTGTAGCTTATGTCAGCTTTGGTATGTATTCCCCAGAGTGTGAGCAGTAACAGTAAACTACATTAATCATTTCCTTCACTGCAGTTTAGGACACTTTATATGACATAGAGCCTCTCTGTTTTAAAGGCTAAAATCTAATTAAATATTAAATATAGCTAGAAAATAGTCTCAGTATGCATTGATGCAAATGAGTCTACCAATGGTGCCTACACTTGAAAAGATTGTAGACACATAGTTATGTTTGTCTGCGTTTATATTGCATTGAATTTATTTTGCTACCATTTACAGGTTTCAAAATGCAACGTGAATTTTTCTGTATAAGTGCATATATATATATATATATATATATATATATATATGATACAGTTAGTTTGCAAACTAATGTGTGTTTTAAGCAGTTTAAACATAGTTATCCAGAGATGTTTGCATAGGAAAGACAGCCATGTGAAATTCTTGAATTGTATCCAACGCGTTAGATACTGCACCTGTGCCTCCGTTTGCATTGCCTGGAAAGTATCTCTGTTACTAAACTGAGTGGGCCCCCCGGCCTAGTTTTATTTTGAGATAGAGTCTCACTGAGTTGAGTTCACTTTGTAACTAAGCAAACTTTGAGTTTGTGATCCAGGATGATCCTGAGAACCACGGGGATTACAAGTTTGCTGTTACCAGGCCCAGCTTCAGTGCTGTTTGACAGTGTAAAAAATAAGACACTGAATAGAATAATTTATTTAGTAAGCATTCCCAGCTGATAAGTTCTCATCTAAGCTCAATTCGTGTTATACAGAATGCGTTAGATGAATATTGCAGGTGAATTGACATTGAAAAATGCCAAAGTTGCTATTTCGTTTGCATCATTTTATATGTTGTTCCTCTTTACAAGTTTCGAAGGAGTTCATTTTTAGAGATTCAATAAACATCTTCCATATTTCCAATTTTTATTAATAAATCAAAATGTGACTAGTGAGACCAAAATTGACACATTGTTAAGGAACCTCAGGTGAGTTTCTACAATGAGACTTCAAAAACAAGTTAGATTTTTCAGGTTGCCTGGTACCCTTCATATTTGTAGCGGTTGTCCACCATTGGGCCCATTCCTTTAGCATGGTCTATACATACCTACTAGGAGCGAGTGCTTTTTCAATCACTGGAAACACAACAGCAAGTAGGCCATGTAGCCTCGCCCTAGTGCAGCTTCCACACAGATTTATGATATAGGTTGGGGATCCCGAAACCATATTTTTCATTTTTAAATTTCACTTGTGCTCAGGATTGAACTCACTACCAAACAAAACAAAACAAAGCCAAAACGGAAGGATTGTTGTGTCAGCAAGTTTAGCTTGCAGCTCACATGTTTTCTGTAGCAGAGCCTCAGAAAGCTAATGTGTATAAAAGAATATGCCCAGATGTCATGCCTAAATGCTCCTACAAATTGTTCAAAAAACACGTCCTAAGTGTTAATGTCAAAGATATCAATAGATTCTGACTGAAGATTATTTCTGAAGGCAATTAATTAAATTCTTAGTTGTCTCTAGTCACCTCTGGATCGTCAAACCTTACTCCAAAACAAAACAAAACAAAACAAAACATAGTGCTAGGGGCATACTGAGTATAAACCAATATACTTTCTTTTTGTTTATAGATTTATTATTTTTATTGTATGTGTATGAGTATTTTGTCTACATGTATGCCTGTGCTCCATTTTCAGGCCGAGTGTCAATGGAACCCAGGAGACTCCTTGGATTTCCTCTGGAAATAGTGTGACAGACAGTTGTGAGCTGTGTAGGTGATGGAGCCCACATCCTCTGGAAGAGCAACAGATGCTCTTAACCACTGAGACATCTCTCTGGCCAAGTCAATAGATTATCAACTTGAGCCATCCCTGGTTAATAGTCGGGTTAAATATTTGTCCTTACTGATTAAAATTTAAAGAACAATAAATCGACTTACAAAAGGTAAATTTAAACTCAAAATATTCACATATATGATGGCTTCTCTCCCAGTTATCCCCACCTCTCTGTGTATTAGGTATAAAGACAGAATTGGGAGAAGTATTGTGAGCATTCCTGGTGATGATTTAGGAGTAAAGGGAATGCTATGAATTCTGAGAACAACTAAATAAAACGTCTTGTTTTAAATCATTGGATCTAAAAAGGAAAGAAAGAAGAAAGTGAAACAAAAATTGCAGGAGTTGCTGATTTCATCTAGTTTATGAAGCTAAGTAACTTCTGATTTTTCTTGAAATCAGAAAGGAATGGAAAGGCTACCACACATGGCTACCACAGGCAAGTCTTATCTGCACTCAAGATGCTCCTTTGAAATAGAGAACAGACTTTGATTGAGACTCGTTTTCACCCGTTTTTCTCTCTGCCTTCGGTTGCAAAACCACACTCTTACTACTTCTTTCTCGAGATTCAATTCTTCAGCCATCCGCATGATCTCCTGCGAAGAAGGTTTGCTGTGCTCTCCAAAGTGTCTCTCCAAAGCATCCTTAGCGGCGATACTGGGGGAGGGGTGTGGAGGGTGAGGGGAGGAGTTGGGATAAAATTATGTATGTTTCTTTCAAGGAAGCTCTTGGAAGAATAAGATGAAGTTTAACTCTCTAAATATTACCACGAAGAAGTAATTTAAAGATTCTAAAAGCACACGTGAAAGCCAAATATATGCCTATGAATAAGACAGAGGCACCCTTACTCTAGATAGCCTTACCAAAATCACAGGCACAAACTTGGGAACCCAATTTCTCGCTGTTTCACCTTATGCCACAAGGGGGCACCAAGTTCTTGACAAAGAAAAGACATTGTGAGCCTTTCAAAACGCAACTCCCCGTGCCTGCTCCTCTCCTGCCTCAGTCATCCCCATTATTTATAATACAGGAAATGGATAATTGACAACTACCCTAGACGATCCTTTTACTGTTTCCTACTAGGACCTTCCAGAACCAAAACATCACGAAAAATTATGCTTCATGTTGAGATGAAAGAAGTCACGTGACACCTTGAGCTCGAGACACTCTGATGTCTCCTTTTGGTTTTTTTAGTTCAGATACTGCACTGGCAGAGCAAGGACTTGTATCTCCAAGGACAGCAGTGAATTCCTTGGTTTCCAGTTTTAACCAAAATGTCTCTCTAAACAATGAATCACACAATACATATTCGCCCTTCAAATGTTTAAAAAATACCATCTTCGTTTCTCATAAATTTAATCTTTAAAAACATTTTTCAATCATATATATTCACCCCATAATTACTGCTCTTATACTTAAACACTGGCTCTGTGTGAACACATTTTTTATTGTTCTCTAGTAGATGTAGGATATCAGAGAAATACCTGATAGTTGTCCTCCGTTTCCTCTTCCTTTCGTTTGCTCCCACTTTTTCATTGTACAAAGCTGAAATGTGGAAAGGACAGAATAATACAGTAAGTTTAAACTATCATTCTTTGGTTTCAATTTTTTCCAAATAATGCCATGCAAACTATAGTTACTCTGCCTTTCTGTCTTAAATATTTGCAATGTAGGTCGTTTTCTATTACATTGCACAGGGGAAAAAGGATTAAAGCAAAATAAATGTAGATGTCACAAAGATAATTCTTCTATAAACCCTCCCTTCACTGCCTGTTAGAATACTCATTGTAAGTTTGTAAATGTATCCAGTCTTTGTGTGTGTGTGTGTGTGTGTGTGTGTGTGTGTGTGTGTGTGTGTGTGTGTGTGTGTGTGGGCATAGGAGTCAGGTTCTGTGAAGCCAGAAGAGGGCATCAGGAGCTGGGTTTTAGGTAGTATGAGTTGCAGGATGTAGGTGCTAGGAATTGACCTCAAATCCTCTGCAGGAGCCCTTATGCTCTGGGTACCCAATCTATCTATCCAGGCCCCAAGTCCCATTCTTTCCCAAGCCTTGCCACTAGGACAAGTAAAATTGTGTGTGTGTGTGTGTGTGTGTGTGTGTGTGTGTGTGTGTGTGTAGCTTTTTTGATGATCTTTATTCAGCAGACTGGTGTGATCACTAATAACAGGTTGTAAAAGCAGTCCCTTTAAGTTACTCCAAGATAACAAACATGTAAACGTTAAATAATATTTAGCACTTGGTGCTGGGGCCTCATTAATTAGGAAGCTTCCCATGCAGGATCCATGCATTTATTTCTATACTTATACTACATTGTTTTCTCCCTATTCACCAAGACATTTAGTTTTCATTTGAAAGGGTTAAGAAGTCTTTGAACTCCCTGCGTGAGCATGCATTCTGTCACCCTAGTGGGTTGTTAGTGGCCACACCACAGCACAGGCTGAGGAAGTTGCTTCAGTACCTCCAACCTGCTCAGCTTCCTCCAGCCACTTGGATAAAATTGCTTTCAGTTTGCAAGCATTTTTGAAACTGAGCTGCAAGTTTTCAAATCGACAGATGGTTGTTTGACTGAATTCGGAGCCGTGGACGGCAGCCAGAGCTTCGCCCACGTTTGTCTGGGTGTATCCTGTGAGAGGGGAAGAGACATTAGCTCCAACTTCAACAGGAAGATCAGCGGGGGTCCATTATCACACACGTTGGATCTTTGTGAATTGCTCTCTAAAACTTCTTTTGTTTGACAATTTAGACTCATCTAGATTTAGAATGGATTTGCAAAGTCCATAAATCTGTGCCTTCCGGTTAGTGCATCACTGTTCAGGTGAAAGGGACTCATGTGTGCACATGACAGTAACACTGAACAGTCATGAGTATGACCTAACACTTTATAATGATCCTAGAAATTCCAGATGTTTTTATGATTATCAAATATGACACCTGCTCAAAATATTTGACCTATCGATTTGGCAAAATGCACAGTGATAGACCAAATATGGTTTTATATAAGAATAAAAATCTCAACAATATATTGTTACCCAAAATAAAACTAAGACTGAGGCTTACTTCACCTTCAAACATGTCATTCATGAAGGCTGTCTATGGTCTCACATTTTTATGCATAACTCCATGCATTTACTATAATACTTGGTAATACATCTGTCCCCCAACAAAAGGTCCTTATCGATTGCCACAAAGAGTTCTAGACTATAAAGTTTAATAAGCCATCAACACACAAGTTTAAGCATCCATAAGGATATAAGCAGGACTGGAAATAAGTGTGATAATGGCACCTCCTGCTGTTTTTCCCCATGTCATCATTACATCTTATGTCGGGCCTATGGCTATATACCTCTATGTATAATATGATGGCTTACAATATGCATCAGTGGATGTCACTATAAATTACCACAAGTTCAGAGGATTGACCTATCATTCCAACCTATTAAAAAATACATTTTTTCATGAATTTGAACCACAAGTAATTGTCGTGATTATTGTATTTTAAAAATACTTTTCAGTAGAAATAAAAAGCGACTTTGAATAGGCAGTTCAGAGAAAAAGAACTACAAATGGTTACCGAACGGGAACAAATAACAATTTAATTTAAAGTGAAATTTAACATTTTGAGTGAAACCACACTACAGCGTCACTGCCTTTTAGGATTCAAAAGATCCCACTGATCCTTCAGTGTTTTTTACTTAGTTCTGTCTTGTCATTTGCCCTGGGCTGAAAACAGAGGAGGTGTTTGTAGTGGTGAAATCCAGTAAAGAGGAGTGTGACAGTGTCTATTAAACATGTCACTGTTTAATCAATGATTTGGCACTAACATGTTCTATTCTCACAGTTCATATAGTGCACAAATGCATTTATAGAGTCACCAAGTGTGAGATTGTTTTTATTACTAAGAGATTAAAAGGATGTAAAAGGCCAAGTTAAATAAACTAGTGTATTTATATTTATAAGCTGGCAGTTAATAGATACACCCCAAGTGAGCTCTTAAAATGTGCTCCAAAATATGCATGCACAAAAGAATATAGGCAGTTACTTATAGAGGTTTAAGATATCTCTAGAAAGGTACCTGAGAACCTAGCCCAAGTGAAAAGGAAAGAGGAAGAGGAGGAGGAGGAGGAGGAGGGAGGGGGGGGAGGAGGGGGGGGGGAGGAGGGGGAGGGGGAGGAGGGGAAGGGGGAGGAGAAGGAGGAGAAGAAGAAGAAGAAGAAGAAGAAGAAGAAGAAGACGACGACGACGACAGTGTAACGTCATTTAGAGTATTTCATCATTTCAGATCCTATGAACTAAGTATCTCCTTGTTCAAGGAGATATTAAATAAAAGGAGCACTTTAAAGCTAATCATGAGGTATGCTAAATTTTAGGAAGTAAGATTAACTTAAAAATCAGTGCTTTTATCTTGTTAAGAATTTGTTTGTTTTAGTTGTCCCAGTTGGACTAGATTAAGTGCACAGGAGAGATAGGGAATGAGAAATGGCTCGAGCTTTGAAGCAAAGTAGAACATAATTCACAGTAACTAGAGTAAGGATTTGCAGATGAAATTGTTTGATCTGTCACAGTCAACAAAGGCGTACCTAACTTAATTCTTCTCACTTTAAATTCGTTGGCAAACTGCTCCAGTTCTCGGATTTCCGGGGAGTCCATGTCTATTGGCTCTTCCACCAATTTACTTTTCCGCCTGAGTTCCTGCTTAAATTCAGAGGCTGTTGGGTCCTCTGCCAGCAGAGGCTGGTGCAGGGGAGGAAACCCGTGACTCAGGGTGTGGTCTGGAAACTTGTAAAGACAAGGGGTTAAAGTGCCTGTGGATAAAGAGAGAGGAAAGGATGGTTAGAAATTATGTCTGTTTATACAAACAACACTGTGTTCGATCCCAGTGCTCTTGACAACAATTCTGAGTTTGCGTCTGAAGGTAGGGCCCAGGCTGCCCATGAGCTTGGTAACTCTGATCCCTCATTCTCCCAGATACTCCGATCACTTGTGTTGCCACACTGATTCGGTCTTAGCTTTTACAAGTTACCTTAAGCTCAGTCTCCTAAAGTAGAAGCCAGAGTAGGTGGAATGAAATTACCTTCCGCCTTTCCCTGAAGAACAAAGCCAAAGTTAATGTCAAAGGAGGAGAAAGATCTTAAATAGCTGAGTGTATAAGATTCCATTTTCTTGTAAAACAATATGCAGTCCTGAGATTCTGACACGTGGCTAACCAGATAGCGTGCACTGATCTCTGTCCTCTTAAGTTAGTAAGTGGCTACAGTCAAGAAAAGACATAGTTGGACTGCATACTACACAGATAAATTCTTATAACTGGGAAACTAACCTTAAAGTACTACAAATATTACTGGTTTGATCGTAAATGCTTAACTTCAGAGTGAAAATGAGCATGATTTTTAAACACAACAAAGACAGATAAACTTATTTTTTAAGCTGATTTCATGAGTCAGAGAAACAAAAGGTAAGCTTAGAAGCTCTATAAAATTTTGTGAAAAGCTTTTTTAAAAAGTAGATACTACGATGGAATCAGTTTCTTTTTTCGTAATTATGTAAAGAAAAGCAAACATAAAATCCAAAGGAGGGGATAATTCTAGACCCAAAAGGGAATTATCTGTAGTTTGCAGTGTTGGCTTGACTTTGTTGCAGTATGTCCTAGTAAAGAGGAATACTCTGGACATTTTACAGGTTTCAGTGTTCATTTGAAAATTAGATTAGACCTCAGTTCAGGATCTTAATGTCAGGATGGCACACAAAAAAAACTTTCATCATATTTTGTTTCACCTTTTCTTCATTGACCAATTACTATTTTTATTATTGAGGATTTCACTTCTGTTCATTTTAAATGTCATGTATCACAAAAATCTGAGTAATTGATTAGTCTCCTGAGTATAAATAATACTTAATAGCAACTTTCATTGATTACATACAATATTTATTCTCAGAAACATATTAAAAAATTAATAGCCCTCAACTTCACCCATAAATTAAAGCAATTAGTAATAATATAATACATAAAGCTTCCAACAATATATAAATATTTAATAATAAATAGTAGTGTAAGTCAGCAAGTTATTAGCTTGTTTATATAAGAAATAGTAAAATTCATCTCTATCCAATAGAATACATTATTTTTTCTAATGAAAATTAAACATGTCAATTTTAAGAGTTTAAATGAAATAGCATGAAGTAAACTCAGATACTCCACAGGTGTGATAAAAGGTTAAGAGAAACTATCCTTTTCTCTTTAGATTTGTGTGTGTGTGTGTGTGTGTGTGTGTGTGTGTGTGCTTATTCACATGTACTACATGTATCCACACCTGTGGATGCCAGCAGAGAGCGTTGGCTCCTCTGGAACTGGGGTCAGAGATGGTTGTGAACCACCATGCGAGTTCTGGAAACCATTCTTTGGTCCTTTACAAGAACAGCAAATGCTATTAACCACTGAGCCATCTCTCCACCCCAAGAGAGAAACTATTTTTCTTGCTAAAAATGTACTCTGCCTCTGCTTTTATAAATGCAAATTATCCAGTAAAGTAGATTTCTGGTTATCTTTCAATAAGAATGATGCTCCACGATCTGATTGTAAAGAATCCTGGCCATTATTTTCAATTCTTTGAGCCCACGCAGTCCTGAGGTACCATAGGTCCATTTAAAAGTGTCAATTTCATGCTAGTCAGCCTCCTTTTCTATATAAAACTAAATGAGTTAGGAAGGACGGGATATATATCTTCCCCACTGATTCCAATTTAGGAGGTCTCTTATAAAGTAATCAGTAACTTCCCTTCAGATTAGGAGCTGTCTTAAGTACACAGTAGTCACACGAACTGAATTCCACTAACTTAGAACAGATGCTACGTTATTCTCCAAACTTCTGTACTCAGGTAAATCATGCAACTTTCTTTCAAAGATTTCCGGAATGTTTGGCTGCCTCTATACAAACTCTTCAGATCTATAATGATTCAGAAAGCACCTGAGAGCATGGCACTCCCGGATAATTCAAGAGCAGTTTACTTATTACAGATATTCTCAGAAATCCAACATGAAACCACATTAGAGTGGAGTCAGTGAAAAACGAGCAGAAAATACCAAGTTCCTAGGTGTAGTAAGCATAATAAGAGGAAAGACAATATGTGAAACATAGTTTTTTTTTTTTTCATTACATAAAGTATCCCTCAATATACCCTTAGGGCCACCGCTTTCATAGAACCAGCCTTTCTTAGCGATTCATCATGGCAATTATCAATACAGTTCAGACAGAGTTTGATTCCTACTGTCTGTGAACATGCGGAGTGATGGGACCGTATAAGTAACACAGTCTTTTTCAAATCCCTTCAAGCCCAGATTACTGAAGAAGGCAGTAAGCCCACACAGCAGAAATCTCAAAAATGTTCCTCAAAACATTGCTAAAGCAACACTGTAATTAGCCTGGACAAGGACCCATGTGCAAGCTTGGAAATGCCAGAGCCCTCGCCATACTCCCTTAGGTTTTCATGACGTATACGGATCCACCTTGGCCTCTCTGAGCTGTTCTGTATGTCTTTATGTGTGGTGCACATGTCAGAAGATAGATGAATCTTTCAAAGCAGGCATAGGGGACACAGGTAGAGGTTGCCCTGTAACATACTGACTCAGCCCTTCACACCATTGAGCAAGTTGCTCACCTGCATGTGGCTAGTTGACAGCACCTCAGGTTAAGGACCTGCAGCCTTAAAAGAACAAACAAGAGAAGGTGAGAGATGCTCAGGACTCAAAGAAAGGGACCTTAGATGAAGCATCCTATAGTGGGGAGAAGGAACTTGTAGAGTCCACCTCAAGTATAAAGACAGGGCATCAAGTGAAGACATGGGTTTGCCATCCCATAGTCTGACCCAGAATTGTTCCTGTCTAAAAGAAATGCAGCCAGCTATACCTCTCTTGGGCATATACCCAAAAGATGCCCCAACATATAACAAAGACACATGCTCCACTATGTTCATAGCAGCCTTATTTATAATAGCCAGAAGCAGGAAAGAACCCAGATGCCCTTCAACAGAGGGATGGACACAGAAAATGTGGTATATCTACACAATGGAATACTACTCAGCTATCAAAAACAATGACTTTATGAAATTCATAGGCAAATGGATGGAACTGGAAAATATCATCCTGAGTGAGGTTACCCAATCACAGAAAAACACACATGGTATGCACTCATTGATAAGTGGATATTAGCCCAAATGCTCAAATTACCCTAGATGCACAGAACACATGAAACTCAAGAAGGATGACCAAAATGTGAATGCTTCACTCCTTCTTTAAAAGGGGAACAAGAATACCCTTGGGAGGGGATAGGGGGACAAAGTTTAGAACAGAGGCTGAAGGAACACCCATTCAGAGCCTGCCCCACATGTGGCCCATACATATACAGCCACCAAACTAGATAAGATGGATGAAGCAAAGAAGTGCAGGCTGACAGGAACCAGATGTAGCTCTCTCCTGTGAGACACAGCCTGAATACAGTAAATACATAGGCGAATGCCATCATTAAACCACTGAACTGAGAATGGGACCCCCGCTGAAGGAATTAGAGAAAGGACTGGAAGAGCTTGAAGGGGCTTGAGGCCCCATATGAACAACAATGCCAACCAACCAGAGCTTCCAGGGACTAAGCCACTACCCAAAGACTATACATGGACTGACCCTGGACTCTGACCTCATAGGTAGCAATGAATATCGTAGTAAGAGCACCAGTGGAAGGGGAAGCCTTTGGTCCTGCCAAGACTGAAGCCCCGGTGAACGTGATTGTTGTGGGGAGGGCGGTAATGGGGGGAGGATAGGGAGGGGAACACCCATATAGAAGGGGAGGGGAAGGGGTTAGGGGGATGTTGGCCTGGAAACTGGGAAAGGTAATAACAATTGAAATGTAAATAAGAAATCCCAATTTAATAAAGATGGAGAAAAAAAATGCAGGGACAAAAATGGAGAAGAAACTGAAAGAAAAGAGGTCCAGGGATCAGCCCAAATTGGGATCCAGCTCAAGGGGAGGCTAAAAGACCTGACACTATTACTGATGCTATGGTGTGCTTTCAGACAGGAGCTTAGCATGGTGGTGGTAAGAGGTCCAACAAGCAGCTAAAAGAGTCAGATGCAGATACTTACTTCCAACCAATGGACAGATGCTGGTGACCTCTGTGGTTAAATTTAGAAAGAAGTTGGAAGAAGCTGAGGAGGAGGGTGACCCTGTAGGAGGACCAGCAGTCTCAATTAATCTGAACCCCAGAGATCTCTCAGACACTGGATCACAAACGAGGTAGCATACACCCACCCCCATATACAGCAGAGGACTCCCTGGTCTGGCCTCAGTGAGAGAAGATGCACCTAACCCTCAAGAGACTCGAGGCCCCAGGGAGTGGGGAGGTCTAGTGGGGTGGTGGGGGGTAGGGAGGGACATCCTCTTGGAGACAGGGAAGGAGGTATGGGATGTGGAACTGTTGGTGGGTGGACCTGGAGGAGGCTAATGACTGGACTGTAAAAAAAGATTGAAGATAATTAAAAAAAAAAAAAAGGATGCAACAATGCATGCCTGCACTGTAACTGTGCACCGGAACAAATATTTAAACATTTCCCCTCATTCTGCCCTTTTTACACACATGTTACAAGCAAATCATATGTTCGAATTTGATCCTCCTTTCTTTGAAGACTGCACATATTGTATGTAAGAGACTACTCACCTATTGTTTCACAAAGTAAGTTTAACTGGCACACCACCATGCCCACGTGCCCAGAACCACGGTCTCGCCACAGTACAGTGGGGTACTGGAGCAGAGAGACTTAGGGTGTTTATAATCTTGCTCATTGTAGAAGGGGCTGTGAATCATCTAGAAGGCAAAGGCACCACAGTGCCTCTAGAAAGCCTTTCCAGAGGAATGGCCAGCAATCTTCAGAATGACTCTTCCCTGGGCAACCCTATCATCTTGGGATAACAGAAAAGAAAAACAGGAAGAATAACAGAGAAGAGAGAAGGAGAGGGAGAAAGGGGAGATTAAAAAAAAGAAATTAAAGAGAAAAATACGAAGAATGAATGAGAAGATTTCTATGATTTCGTTTCACTCTCGGAATTTTTTTTTCTTTTTCTTTCCTCTCAAAATGTACTTTTAAAACAAGGGCTTGCCTTCCATTTCTAAGGAGGCTTAGCTGCCGTGCCACACGACCACATTGGTTTCTTGCTCTTGTTCTTTGCCATGGAGCTGGCATGCTTAGTTTCTCTGAGATGGTGGAAGCTCTTATGCATGTTCCCTACCCTACAGTCTGCTTTAGACACCAAGAACAAATGGAAGCAAACGCAGAGACCCAGGAATCCGAATGTTGAGGTGTGTTTGTTTGTTTGTTTGTTTTTGTTGTTGTTTTGTTTGGTAGTTTTGTTTGTTTCTTTTGTTTGTTTGGTGTTTTTTTGTTTGTTTTGTTTTGTATTTTTGCTGGTGGTTTGCTTCATTTTTGTATTTTTAAGCAGAGATTTCGAGGAACATTTGTAATTCCCTCATGTGATTTGTACTGAAGACTAATGACGTTATATCTAAATACTCAGGAGTAGAGAGGAAGAAGTAAATGGCCACAAACCTATCTGAGGAGAGCAAAAGAATAATGCTGAGTTGATGCAAATCTACTGCACCTGGGCAGCCTCATTAGTTAGCAGTGCAGCCTTTCGCTGTTTTCTTTTCCAGCCAATAATTCCCTAGTTCACCGGTGCCTAGATTGGGGGCTACAGGAAATTCATCTCAAGATTTAAATCTTCCACATCAACCTGGAAAAAAAAATCTCTGTAGCTTGTCCCTTCCAGTGAGTTAACTTAACAAAACCCTAAAATGAATGCATCAGAGTAATATAATAGCCATATTAAAACAACTCTACGCCCTTTGAAACAGTAATTTGGGTAGCTTCCCCTCACAGACTGTAAGATACCCAGCCTGCCCATAAGATGCTTCTGTAGATTTTGAGGGAGTGACTGACATTTCAGAAAATCCAAATGACACAGCTACATTTCTATTGTCTTTTTATATACCTTTTGTGCCTCATTTTTTGAATGGCTGTATTTTATGACTCACTTTGTGCAGCTTCCCTGGGAATGAAAGCAGAAGAAATTCAGATTGGCTAAGATTTAATCTGCCACGAAGTGCATGCTAATGTGGAATATATGTCAAGAACCAGACCGGCTGACAAATTATAAAGCATATAATATTTTAATGACATCTCTCCTAGAAATATTCAAATATAGTCTCTCTGTACCATGGTGAGGTTTCATTTTAGTGACAAAATATAATTTAATTTGAAGGCTACAATGATGCCTCTAAATCTTGGTATTACAATTGTGTTTATGATGTCACTAACCAGACTTTGGTAGAGTCTTTCTCAGGTCCTTTCTATTTGACTATATTAAGATCAGGATGTCGGGAAATGGAAAAGGTATGTGGAGTGCTGTCAGCTGTGTCTTAATGGGACCCTGGCCCCATTACTAATTTGGAATACATTATAGGACTCTGAAGGTAACTATAAACTCTCTAGACAACCGTGGACCACATTGATTCAGTACAAGGGAGATGTTACCCAAAGGAATTAGGGCAAGACATCATTAGCCCCTACTCTTTGACTGGTGTGTATGTGTATAACCGTGAGTGTGTGTGCACGCGCGTGTGTGTGTATGTGTGTGTGTGTGTGTGTGTGTGTGTGTGTGTGTGTGTGTATAAGTGTGGGGGGTGGGCAGTTGGTTGGTTTGATTTTCATGCTAACTCAAGTCAAAGGGCAAATGCCACCTCTCTTGAGGAAATATAGAAACTAAAGGTATGCAGGGATTCCTGGTAATCACTGTGACAGAACTTCCCTCCAGCAGAGCGCGGCCTCTGACCATGTGCCTGTTACCTCTTATTTAGATCCTCAAGATTCTGTGAAGGCTAAAGATTGCATTCAACTCCCATCTCCGACAGCTATTTGAACATATTTTACTAATTCATAGCAAATATTGATAATCAACGTGGAAGTTGTTCTTTTTTTTTTAGGAATACTGATTAATTAAATTGCATGTAAGTGATGAATTTTAAAAGGAAAAAGTCTTGGCTTTAGATATTCCCTAAACGTTAAAAAGAAAAACCAGGTTGGAGAGACAGCTCAGGGGTTCAGAGCACTGGCTGCTGCTTGAGAGCTAGAGAACTTCTTCCTTATTCCCAGCCCCTCACCCATACTTACAACCGTCTAACTCCAGATCCAGGGCAGATGAGAGCCTTCCCAGGCCTCTGTGAGCAATGTGTGCAAATGATGCACCTACAGACATGCAAACAAAGCACTATGCAGGTAAAATAAGAAAGAATGCATTTTTTGAAAGAAAAAAGTATTGATAGGCAATAACTAAGAACACAGTCTTTAATGTTGATGGGTAGGACAGAGAGTTGAAAAAGAGGAAAAGAATAGGAACAGAATTTATTATGTAAAACATTTTTCATTAATTAATCAATTTACTTTACATAGCAGTATCAACTCCCCTCCCTTCTCAGAACCCCCCTCACCTCTCCTCTCCACATCCTCCCATCCCCTTCTCCTCTGAAAAGGGTTAATAGAAAAAGATTTTAAATAAAACATTTTTTTAAAAGAATGAATACCAGCCTCCATTTTACAATAACAGTTTAAATGCCAATGTACTTAGAATGGTGTTTAACAAAATGTAAAGAATGTTTTATTTTAAAAATCTTAATGTTTTATGGAGGAAATCTTGATTAATGAATTAAATTATTTGTTCCGTTTTTATTTCAAAATTCTAAGCACACCTCTATGTTTCTCTGTGTGTAATTGTTTACTTGGAGGACAAACATAAGTCAGCTCCAAAGATTGCTTGCATATTTGACCTTTTTCTCCAAAATCTCCACTGTCTGTCTGTCTCCGCTTCACTTTCCACACTATCTTCTGTCTTGGTCTTGATTTCTCTCTGATGAGAGTTATTTTGCTGCCGTAACAACAAATACAGACCACTAAAGTATCTCCTTGAGCACAAGCTAACGAGTAAAACTCTGTGAACAGCAATCCATGTTCATTTAACCCAGTAAAATGCTGTCTTTGGCCATGCCCTGAGATTAAGTATTGATTTGTGCATGAGTGGAACTCGCAGGGCAGGTGGTCCCAATTGTAGACAGCCGTTCTGCGAATGTGTGTACACAGACGATACCGGTGTGCCAGAATTATGCTTGAAAGAGGTATGGCTCACTTCTCCTGAAATGTGTGTCACATCGCCTACCTCAGTAAAGACTCAGAAGCAGGCCAGGACCGCCAAATCCTGAAATACCCATTGCTAATGTCTCTGAATGTCAGGCTAAGCCTTCAATTTCTATTTTATATTTATCTTTATCAATTACACAAAAAAGCAGTACACTGACAAAGCCAGTGTTCTGTAAACTGGTGACTGATGGAATAGCCACTAGACTCACAAGACTATTGGTGACTGGCATCAAAACCAATTTAGCCAAGAAACTGAAGTTTAAATTCTAATGTCAATTAACTTTCATTTAAATGTAAGTGATCACAGGAGTCTACTAGCCAGTATAGAATTGCTGCAGGGAATCCCATAAGGGCAGTAACAAGTGGTAACTAGCAGTTTAACATAATTAAAATTTAAAAAAAGAAAGAGGAAGAACAAAAAATAACAGCAAAACCATATAAAGCTCGTGCAAAGTTCAGGAACAGGAGTGGAGAACTGTGGAGAACAGGGCCATCGGGGTCATGGTATTTCTTAGAGCCTCATGCTTTATTGAACACCAGGTGGAGACACTCCAGACAGTGACAGATCTACCACCAACGTTCACGCTGTAAGATCAGAATTTCACATCACAGTCTTCCCTCCAGTCTCTCTGGCCCGGGAAACTCAACACCGTTTCCCCCAATGATACTACACGTAAAGGTAATGTTTCTTACCTGCCATCACTCCGTAGGTGGATGGCTGGTTTCCATAATGACAGGAAGGCACAGAATAATGAAGTCCTGTCGCTGTATTTCCCATCGTGGTCATCGAGAAATATGTGTGCAAACATTTAGGAGTTTGGATCAAAGACAAAATAGACGGGACTGGTAAGAAAATGTATGAGGGTTCAAGACACATTCTACTCATTTCAAGATTACACATCTACATGATTTTAAAATTGTATTTTCTTCACTGAGAGTTTTTGAATAAGCAAATAAAATCAACCAAGGGTTGTCTTAAGTGATGAAATCCTAAGTCATCAAACTAGATTGCAGTGTGACCTATGTTGTGGCTATAAGTATCTCATGAGGAGAAATGAGAGGATGGTGGACTGTAATATTCCTGCAGATTCCATATAGGGTAGATATTATACCACAGTCATTGGAAAGTCCTCTGGACATCGTATGTATTACAGTATAGTCAGGAGCTTGTCTCTGAAAAAGTGACTACGTAATTCGCTCTTGAATTGTCATAGCAGATAAATCTGCTCATTTTCTTTACAACTTCGTCTACTAAAGAGATAATAAGTAAATATCTTCTTGTTTAAATACAATCCTAAAAGGACTGCGGTTTTCAGGGTTTCACGAAGACCCTGTGAAAGTGTCTACTGCAATAATGTTGGTATTGAAACCGTGGCTTGTAGGTGTTCTGTATGCTCACAATTGATAGCCAGTCCAAAAAATTTTCTTTATTGCTGAACCTCATAATCTCATTAATAATTCCTAAAATTAATGTGCATTTAATAAGATATGAATTATAAAATGTGTAGGAAGCTTTAAACACATTTCAACAAGGTTTTTCACCAAAACATCTACCAGAAAAAGTTTCACTGTGGACTTGCTTACTCACTTTTCTCTCTAACCCTAAATATAATAATATAATGTAGTATAGTACATTAATATTATAGGTAGGTTATTATAATAAGCATAACAAATGTTTTTGGATAAATAGCATAAGAGTACATGACTAGGAGTATTTGAGAATAGTAACAAGTGGTGTAGAGGTTAATGACATGCCTTTTCATGGAACAAATGTATTTTGTCTAAATATACATAATATTATTTGTAAATATCTGCATAAATTTCCAGCTTGTAACCGATATTGAACAACACGAAATAATTTTACCATGTAATGGTAACACAGAACAATTTCACCATTCATTTCCAAAATTCAATGAATCTTAAACACATTTAATACCCAAGGCTTTCATTAAAATAACTATAATTCCTTACTTAATTAGATATGTTAATAGCTATGATTTTATAGGAAATTATAAATTATTTAAAAATCATTTAAAGGAAGTTTTGTAGACTGTTTTGTATTTATTGAATTCGTGAAAGTTACTTGATGTTTGTTTTGTTTTATTTTAGAAAGTTCAATAAAATGTAGGCTAATTTATTAAGTGCATTGTTGAACATTTTTAAATAAATAAAAAAAACTTCAAGTTAGATCATTTTGTTATATCATTATTTCAATCTTAAATTTTACATTGCTGCCAATCAATTATTTTCCTATATTTAAAGAAACAAAATATCATTGTCCTAATTCTCAGTTTATAAAATATATTATTAAATATAATCATTTAAATTATTACCTTTTTCATCTTACATGATTCAGTATACTCCCCCAATCACCTTTTAAACTAAACTATGGTAATCTTTAATAGATAAGTGATGTTGCCTGAGTCCAAATATTTAACCTCTTCATTATTTCAAATCCAGTCAATGATGGGTGATTAATGTTCTAGTTATCTTAAAAGGTTGCTTAATTGTTTTACACAATAATATTAACACAAACGTACAAATATATTTTCTACAAATAAAAAACTTCATTACTTCATGTGATGTAAAACACTTTAACAAATGAAAGTTGAATTCAGATTGTTTCATGGAAGAAGTTTAGTCCAAGGCTCTGGCCATCTGTAAAGCAACTCGAGACCAATTGTCATTGCATAAAATACAAATGTATTCGCAACACACATATACTTGCTTATGCCTGAATAATGTGTTTTGATCCCCAGTTTAATTTTTATTTTGGATTGTTAAGTAAAGACAAATTTAAAAAGTTATCCCTAGAACTCAATCTTGAGAAAGTTTAACTCTCTCAGCTCTAAATATTCTCTTGCTTTGTTTGCTATGATTACTAATAAGAATTTATTAAAATGTAATTTTAATAAAGCATTTAATTATTTTATTCATTAAAGTTCACTTCAATTGGAGTTGGAAAATTTGTAGTTATTTTTATAAGGTTTATGGTTGTTTAAAGAAGGGAACAAATATAATTTTAAAAAGAAATACATTTTTATATAAAGTAGTTGTACCGAGTTAACATTAAACTATCTTAGAATATTTGATTTTGTTCTCCATCCATAAACATTTCTATTAATATCATTTTCGGAGTGGAAAATACACTCACTATTTGCTTATGCAGGAAATAGTTCTTCTGGGTTTTAAAGTAAAATCAGTAAGTGATTTCCATAATTAATATTTTTAATTCTTAGGTAACTGGACTTTTACAACATCCTTAATATTTAACCAAAGCAAACTGAAAGGGAGAAATGGAAGAGAGATTATTCACTAACAAGATTCATCGCATCCATTCTGAAAGCTGTAGGCCCAGCCATGGAGGTCAGTACCTGTGGACATCACGTTGGTGGCGTGGTTGGAGGCTGGGAGACCCTCAGCGGCACTGTGGTGCATTCTCAGAGGCAGAGCAGCAGAAGCGTCAGAATTCAGAGGTATAAAGGTATCAGCCGAGGTGAAAGGTTGGCAACTCATTCCCACAAGAGAGTAGAGAACTAAGACGCACCGCTTGCCAGTCCGCTTTTATTATATTACTGTATCAAAGGGCCGATTCACGGCTCCCTATTGCATATATACATCAGGGCGGCTCTGAGGCACCAGGAGGTGCAGGCTAGTATTTATACTCTGAGGAAATCCATTTATACATGTTAATAGTTTTTTCCCAGGAGTGTTGCTTTGTTAACCCGAACTGTCTTTCTTACCCAAATACTATCTGTGCCCAAGGAGAAACCTGGTTGTGACGTACGAAGTGAGGAGAAGGCAAAAAACAGAAGCTTTATTTGACGTCAATAAGTGGGAACTTTAAGAGAGAGTCAAGAACTTTGAAAAGGTGTTTCTCAAACTAATGGTGTGGCAATGAAAAATAGGTGTCTTTTGGTTTCTAAGACAAGAAAACTTTTAGATATGAGATGTTTACCATTTTGCTAACTCTTAAATGATATTGAAAGTAGGATAAAATGAGGGAAATGCATACTAGATAATTTAAAGAAATGGTGCACTTAAAAGCCTGTGAGGTGGCCCAGTGGTCAAGGAGCTGTTCACACAGCTGGACGGATGTGAGTTCTGTACCTGGAGCCCATGTAAAGGTCGAAGGAGAGAACTAACTCCATACAGTTGTCCTCTGCCCTCAACATGCATGAAATGGCATGTGAGCTCATGCCCACATCAGGTGCTTGTGACACACACACACACACACACACACACACACACACACACACACACACTAATGGAATCACTTTTTAAAGCAATACAACGTTTAGGTTGACGCTTAGGAAAGCGTGGGAGGTGAAATACAACAACACATGTGCTGTCGGTTATGAGTTTAAATTCCATGATGTGTGTTTTTTGAAATAAACAGTATGAGAACTAATTTACATTTTCTTGACATATACAGTGGGAAGGCTTTTAATAATGCCGAGTAATATGCAGAGAAGACAAGCAGAAGCGACATCATCTATCCCTTTATTTCCATTTACTCATCAAGAACTAACAGTTATTCCCAACTGCTGACAGAAGTCAGTGATGTTTTCTATAGGTATATGTAGACCTCCCATCTCTATAAGGGACATAATATGCACCCTCAGTAAGCTGGTCTGAGGCACAGGCCCGGCTCTGGGAAACTCTACTAAAGATGTTGAACTAGTGTGGGATATAAGCGTCATACACAGGAACATCAACATTTTGAGACTGAAAGCATAAACATATACAGTTAATTCCCAGATAATCATCAGCCAAAAGATGTTTTAGTTCAGGTGATTTCATATATGAATGGTATGTTGGATTTTAGTCACTGTGACATACACACAAAGGGTACAATTCTTATAAAGAATGTCTACTCTGAGGTTTCAGTCCATGGTCCTATGGCTCTGTTGCTTGGACTAAGGTTGGTTCTGTTGCTTGGAGTTTAAATTTAGACAGAATGTCACTGGGGCCAGAGCATGTGACAGAGCAGGGTACACTCTCACCAAAACAGGAAGCAGAGGGACAGACATGAAATGCCAGGCTACAAGAAGTCATTCAAGAGCACACCTCACGAGGCCTGCTTCCTAGAGTGTCCATCAATTCCAAAAGCAATACCCTGCTAAAGATGCAGTCTATGCAGATATTTCATCCCCAAGCCACAGCAGTGAGTGTTTTGGTATTATATAAAGAGTGTATAATATGCTAATATAGAAAATAAAGTAATAGCAAGTACTGACAGCACTGAAATGAGAGCTACATTAGTATCTGATCATTTTGAGGTAACTCAAATTGATAAATTCACAGTTAATTTATGCTTATTATTGACAAGATACATCTTCAAGAATCTCGAACACATTGATTAGTAACAAATAGATATCTTGAAGGAAATTTTATTGAAGTGCCTAAATATGAAATTTTGTCTGAAAAATACTGCCTTTAAAGATGATAGATTTTTCATTTTGGATTTGAAGCACAATTAGTCTTCGCTAATAGGAGAAAGCTTTTGGTAATCAAAATAATTTATTTCATCCTTTCAGAATTTAGGTAATAATTTTTTTCAGATGTGAAAAGGGCAAGTACAGTTGGATGTGCTTATAGAGAGACTACAGTAAAGAAATTAGAAATGATTTTTGAGGGTAAATGATGCATTTAAAAGATTATACTAAATGGTATTACAGCGAGCAGGATTTAAAAATCAACCTTAGTCATTTTAATGTCATTTTATACAGTCACGAAAATGTATCTGTTAAAGCCAGCCAGCTTAATAAAGAAGAACCATAAACTCTGCCTATCAAGCAATACAAACTTTCTTAATAATTATGAGATATAAAATGACAAAATTGCAATATTAGTCATAATTCATTGGTAAAGTAGTTTTAAACATAACATATCTTTTCAAAAACATAATTTAGAATGATACTATTAAATTTTAGCAAAGCTAGGAAACATGTGTCCCCATTACAGCTTCTCGTTTACCTCAGTAACCTCTTCTAGACTCTGATCCCACCCCAGCATTCCCTTGTTGTCTTCGGTTCTCAGTGTAAGGTGACACTTTTTCAGCTTCCCCCTTCCGGTTTAACATGTACATTGATGACGTCATTGTTAAGGTGAGGCTTAGGGAGCCATGCTGGAGAGATTTCATGGATGTAACTACTCTAACAGTTCTAGGACCCAAAACCTCACAGCAAACTGACTGTTTCTGTGATTGACAATTTTAATGTCTCCACCATATGGACGTGTGTGTTTGTCTGTCTGTTTTTGAACACGGATATGGGGGGCAGGGCACAAGTCCATCTTTGTAGTGGGTAGAGGTCATATTAGGGATCTTCCTCAGTTTCTCTTCACATTACATTTCAAGGCCGGTCTTTCGGTGAACCCAGAGCTCACAGATTGGCCAGAATGCCTTGTCAGCAAGCTGCTGAGGTCTTCCCGTGTCTGCCCCGACTCCTTACTTCTGGAGATACAAGGGCACGGTGCCATCCCTGACTGTTATCACTGAGTCATCTCAGACTCCCGCTGACTTTTATCGAGCTGTTAAAATGTCACCATTGTTTCCCTTAGGCTTTTCTCTCTGCATTGCTCTCTGCCTTTCATTTTAGTAAACAATCAACATGTTTGCGGGAAATGTTTTCCCCGGTGCACTTTTATTATACCTAGACAAGATTATTGAGCATGTCCACAGATGTGGCAAACTCCCGAGAAGTGGGGTGATTGAATTTAAGTTTTGTGACAGTTATTTAAAACAACTAAAACAGCTAAAATTTCTAATAATAACATAATTCTAATTTCAGACCTCATGAAGAGGTTAGTTTAAAAAGGGAATCAGGGCATGTGGAAAGCTTTAACAAGAGAGAGCAAGCCATAAGCACCTCCCAGAATCCCATATTTACCCTTTTCTAGCTTTCACTGCTGTCATAGTCAACAGAACATCCTAGGTTGATTAGCCATCCTTGTGCTTTTAACTAGGCCAAGAGAACCACCTACAAGCTGATGGGTTCTCATGTGTGAGAGTCTTACACGCTCGCGCTGCTGGTTAGACAAGGGGCACATTCATGGCTCACAGAGACCTATGTTTGTTCCCGGATGAGTGTACTCAGGAAATCCTCAGGCATTTAAGCATAAAGGATGCCTTAGCATCCAGAAAAATAGCTGTAAATTACAGCCAGTCCAGAAACAGCGCCTGACCCAACACTGTTCCTGTACAACAGATTGGAGCCTTAGATTCTCAAAGGTATTACCAAGTGGTACTTAAGCTTGATAGATCTGACAAGATCATAGAATTAGAGATCTTCAATTC
>NC_046157.1:76472231-76480033 GCF_011064425.1 Rattus rattus | reverse complement strand
GCCCACGATCCTTTCAGAATTTAGATCAACCCTGAAAGCTGCTGGCAAAATTTTTCGTGATTCTGATGCTGTCCTTTTACCAGGAAGGATCTAACCTATGAAAATGAAAACTCTGGTTCTCAAGCAGCAATTTGACCATATAGAAAGAATGGAGATATTTCTGAATATATCTGTTTATTCATGGATATAGACCATCCTGTACTCAAGGATTGATTATGTCTAGTGCCCTGAAGGGAAAAACTATTTAAAAATTCTGTTTCTGCAATAAAAGCCTCAAGATTTTTATAGATATCCACAATTTTATATAGTTCAATATATGGCCGATCTATATGGTTAGCTGACAAAAATGAAAGCTCTATGCTGCAAGCCTATATCCAATTACAACAGCCATTGAAGGAAGAAGGGTTTGTTATTGTTCCAGAGAAAATTCAGCATGAGCCCCACTACATGTATTTAAGACACCAATTATATTCATAAACTATTTATCTCAAAAAATATAGCTAAGAAAAGATAAATCAAAAACTATAAATGATTTTCAGAAGCCATTAGGAGATATAAATTGGCTTAGACTGTTCTTAAAGATAACTACAGGGAAATTAAAGTCATTGTTTGACATCTTAAAAAGAGATTCTGATCCTTCATCTCCATAGACTGTAATTGAGGAAGGATGTCAAGTATTATCTACAGTCAAAAAGTCTATAGAAAAACAAATAATTAATTATGTTGACTATGCTAGGCCATGGGAAACTTATACTTTATGCACTTCATATATACCTATGGTGGTATTGTAGTACAATGGACCCTTACTTTGGGTACATCTACTGGTCTTTCCTTCTAAAGTAATCACTCCTTACAATGAAGCAGTTTTCATGTTAGTGCAACTATCCAGGGAAGAATCATGCAAATATTTTGGAAAGTATCCAGATGGAATCCTTGTACCTTAACTAAATTGCAAATTGATAAGCTCTATCAAAATATGGGTTCTTGACCTACAGTACTTGTCAATTTTTCAGGTAAAAATTGATAATCATTTTCCTTGCAATATGTTGTTACAACTTGCTAGTCTTCATGATCATAATTTGATCATAATTTGAGTACCACTTCTATAAAACAGACTGCTTGACTCTTTGATGGATGCTTTAATGGAAGAGCTCCCTATATTTTGGATTCAGAAAAGGTAGTTTTGCAATTTGAACCTGCATCTGTTCAGGTCATTGAAATAAAAGCTCTTGCATTTATGTTCAAACTTTGTAACAGTCTCCTTTTAATTTATATACAGATAACCAATATATTGCTTGAGCTTTGATGATGCTGGAGACTGTCTCTTATCTGGATTGTCACAACAGTCAAATTTTACAATTGTTGCAGCATATTCAACAGAAGACATGCATATTATGTGGGGCACATCAGGGCCCATACTGACATCCCTGGCCCTCAGTCTGGGAAACTCAGCAGGGGATGCATTAACCCATGTTGTTGCCATTTCTTTAACAAAGTTCGAAGTTGTTTAACAATCACATATTCTTCATCAACAAAATAGCAACAGTTTAAGAGGCAATTTCAAAATTCTCAAGAAGCTATTCAAGCCATTGATAAACAATGTTCTAAATGCCCACAAACATCTTTCTACACTCAATTATAGAAAGGTGAATCCATGAGGACTAATGCCTAATCAACCTTGGTAAATAGATGTTACTCTTATCCCTAATTTTGGGGAGCTAAAGTATATTCATGTCACAATAGATACTTATTCAAGATTTATATGTGCATTTGCCTTGACAGGAGAAGCTAATAAACATGTTATAACTCATTGTCTAAAATTCTTCATTCTTTAAGGCTAATCATAGTATCATAAAAGCTGACAATGGCACTGGATATAATAAAAGCTTTGAAACCTTTTGTCAGCAGTTCAATATTTTCCACAAAACAAAAATTCACCTTAATTCACAAGGGCAAGGAATTGTGGAAAATTTTCAAGGACAGAAGTACAAAGTTCCTTGGTCTGAAAGTAAAAAGCATTCCAAATTGGTGAATTTACACTGCTATGGGACAGGACCTAACTATTTGTTTTACTAGAAATGATACCAATGTTGGATGCATTTCTGTGGACTCTCAGACTTAGGAGAAGTCTTTAGGCAAAGCATTGGAATGCCTATATCTTGGACTGGACAAGCAGCTCTGCCTCAGGCCTTTAGACCTTGTGGAACCAAGAATGCACACGCTATGGAACCTGCCTTCAAAAAAAATCAGTCAAGTAAAGAAGTAGTTATACTGAGCCTTTGCTTTCCTATAATGTGACTGGTTATACTGACTTAATCATGGAACAATCTGGAAATCAATCCAATATTGAACAAAATGAAATGACAATGGGCATTTGGGGGCTTCTTCTAGACTTTTTCAGAGACATATCTGGAAATTTGCAGCTGCCTTGTATGATGTTATGTTTGATGTGGATAAAAATGGAACATATTCTGGGCTTAAGGTAAATGTAACTCCATGCATTACCCCACCTAATTGGGAATGTTACCATTGTTATTGACTCTGATAATGAGTTCATGTTTGTTTTAATTGTCTTTTGTTCAATTGTGTTTCTTCACTGTATAATGGTCAATCTATAATGGTAGTACATCAGCCATATTTTATTATGATTTCTGTAAGTTTATCTAAACCCTGGTATGCTTTAAAATAAGACTTACAAATATTGGAAGAATTATATCATGCTCTGGCAAGGAGCAAACCTATGGTTGGGCTGATCATTGCCAGTGCTATTGCTCTCATAACTCTTATAGCCTGTGCTACTACTTTGGCATTAGCTTTAGCACAAGAGTTACAAATAGCTAGTTTGGTAATCATTTGCAGAAAATGTGCCAATGGCCTGAGCACACAAGAGGATTTGGATAGATGGCTAAAACAAAGGATTGACGCATTATATGATATAAGCAGATCACGGGAGATGAGGTACAAGGAATGAAAATCATGAGCCATTTGGAATGTCATGCTCAATATCTATGAATTTATATGACTCCAAAAATATATGATGAGAGTCAGCATAATTGAACCAGAGTGAAAAGGTACCTTCAAGATTTATGGAATAATAATAATAATAATAATAATAATACTTTAGATTTATTAGCATGCATAAGAAGGTTGTATGTTTAAGAAGTAGAAACCCTTTGTCTTTTGATGCTACTAGCATTGCAAATGATAGTCTGAAAAAGTTACAGGTCATTTTTCCTTGATGGTCTGTATTTATATATCTCTTATTGGGCATAGCAGGACTTGACTTTATGATCCTATTTATGACATGTCTATTAGCTGCTATTTTGAAAGAAATCTTCAGAGCCTTTACAAATGTCAAAGCTAAGTTACAAAAACTCAAGCTCCAATGTCTTCCCTAGCAGAAGTCTTCCCTAGAAGAAGTTGGTAGTCAATGATGGGTAAGATCATATTGAAAACCTTCTCAACCTAAGACAGACCATGATTATTGGAATGCCAATGACAGGCACAAGCTGGTGTTTTCAGATAACAACTTAAGATAGGCACAACTTTCTGCTTCATGACTAAGGTGCGTGGCCCTTATAGTAAAAAAGACATGTAGGATTCTCCAAGAGGTGGATCAACCTAAGACAGGACATGAATGTAAGGATTCATGTACTAATGATGGGTAAGGTTCACACTTCTTGAGGGAATGCCTAAGAGAAGCATAATACTCTTTCTCAGCAAATAACTGAGTCAGCTCTGGCTTGTGTAGATAAAAAAGGGGGACATGTGGGAAGCACAACTGGAGTTAACTTTGGCTGATTTCTTGCCTGGGCTTAGTCATAACCAAGTCTGGTAATATCTGTCTTTGTCTTAAGTTAAGACATGTGTTATATCCTGCCAAGTTACCCTGCTTACTCATATGTCCTTGAGAGATTGTCCAAACCTGAAGGAAATGGGCTGAGTCAAACATAAATACTGTGTACTAAAAACACCACAAAAGCATTTGTGGCCATTGTTTAACTTCCTACAATTTGCCATACCTTCTGTTGCTTGCTTTTAAAAGACATTGGGAAAATACACTCACTGCTGGTGTGGTATTTACCAGCAGCCCTCCCATATCTTTCTCTTGCATCTTCTTTCTGTCTTTCCTATAATCATCCTTACTCCCCCCCAGTTGTGTTTTTCTTGTTGACTGACTGGTAGGTGCCAGCATTTTGCTCTTTTAATTGGCTTAATGATGTTGGGTGGTTGAAACCGGCTTGTCAGAGCTTATGATGTGACTTCCATAAGTCTGAAAAAGCATGAACTGTGAGGAAAGTTTTGTTGTTCAGGAAAGCAAGTGCCTACATACTGTCACACTGTCAATGTGGGTGTAGCTTTGCTTGGTGTCTTCATGCTGGCTCAGCTGTTTTCTGGTCTGTAGAAAGCAAAAAGGGAAATTAAGTGCATGTGTTGAGTATTTTAAGGCCAGTACAGAGTGACTGTTCTACTTCTATTCATATTTTATTGGCTCGACCCACTCAACTGTGAGTGGTTCCAAGAGTATATATAACAGAATCGAGGATGCCTTCCTATCATATACTCTGGCCAGGACTTGGATGCTTCTAACCATACAAAGATTTGGAAATTATAATATGGTAGAAATTTTTTTGATCTCTCTCCTACTGAGACACCATGAATTACTGTTTCTTCTTGGAAAAAACTCAGAAGCCTGGTCAATAATGCCATCAATCCTATGCTTGCACTGACAAATTATTGAAAGATTGGATGCATTTGAAGTTTCTGATAATTATTTTGGTGATTATTGGCCTGCTTAGGAAACTAAACGTTGTTTTGAGATTAACTTTGCTTAATTTCCTTCCCTACTCCAAAAAGTATTTTTAAAAAAGAGTGAAAAGAAAATGTATTCCCTATCCATGACATAGGTTAGTACTGTTTCATTAACTAAGATGTGTGGCAGAGTCCACCTTAGTGAACCATAACTAATTTAAGCTGACTGCCTTGTGCAGCAGTACAATAGTCTTGACAGATGATATTTGCACTTACTAAGGCTACATATTACCTCTCTGAGAAGTCAGTAAGAAGGCAACAACATAAATCTGGTAATTCAGCCCTACTTTCAACATTCAAACAAAACTGTTGAAGAAGAGACAGGAATGGCAGCTCCAGTGTACTAAATCTACTCTCCATTTGGCAGAAGATGCTACATTTAGTACTTAACACACATACATGTTACAGAGAATTCCTGACTGAGTCTAGGCCTTTGAATAACATATTCAGAGACATTTCCTGCTGCCCATTACTTCAGTTAAACAGTGATGCTGATGAAATCGTTTTTATCTTCATATTCTCTCTTCTAGTAAATCAACTTATAGAACAAGAAAATGAATTAGTCAAATGCTGTCTTTGCTAATAGATGAACAGTCTTTATAAAGCAAACTGATCTGATACCTTCACAGAAGAGAATTTAAGTCTAGTATAAATTATGAACTACTTGATTAAATATAAAGATAAAGAAAGAAGAAAATATCAAGGCAAGGAATCTTCAGGGTTTCTGAATTAAAAGTGATGCTAGGAAGAGAGACAAAAAGCATGATCAATTTCTTACAAAAACAAACAAATGGGGTTTAATGAAGATAAAGATAGGAAGAAAGAAGAGCCAATAAAAAAGTACTTAGAGTCACATATTTAGAGAGTCAAGAAGCTAAGAACTGGAACAATGTAAAAGTAGAAAAAAAGTTGTAAAATTGGATAGCAATGTATATTGAACTCAAAGATGCCTACCATTATTGGTGTATCGAGAATTTATTGCATTCCTTTTATATATGAAGAACTGCTAATATCAAGCCTAGTACAATATAAAGATTATACATCAGCTTTCAAGATGGTTTGTTTCTATGAAGAGTTTTTCCTATGATACAATGGACATGTAACGATTTTATTTATGGGAGTCTTTTGGTTGTATCCAAATGTACCATTTTACTTATGAAGGCTAAGGTACTAGCAAGAAGAAATCTAAGACATATGATAGCAGTAAGATAGAGAAGACAGAGAGTAACCTACAATTAAACACTTAAGTGCCATAAACTCAGATAAATTAGGCACATTCATCCACATATCTCCTTTGATGTCTAATATATTTCTCCATACAAACAAAACATGCAATATACCATGAAATGCCATTCTTTTGAGCATGTAATTCCAACTCTTCTGACAAATTTTTACACTCATCACAAACCTTTGAGATAGGTTCTATTATATCACTCTACTCAAGGCAAGAAATATGTTATGAGATACTAACAAGCTTTTGCCAAAGATATATAAAATTAATGTTTAAATATTATAAAACATTGTCTGCATATTAAGGTGAAAAATCACATAAACTTTAAAATAAATCAGACAAATATTAATGTTTTCTGGCTTTTTATTAGTGGATAATTTTTTTAGTTTTATGGGAATTCAGTTTGTAATTTATTTAATATCTAGACAAAAATAATTAAAATTTAAGTAAAAAATTAATCAAGAGAGAAATTAAATCTACCTAAAGTAAGGCACATCTTTCTCGCCAAGACTATCATTCTTTTCTGTTGTTTTATTTCAAAATCCTTAAAAGTATCTCCTATAAACAAAAAAATGTACTTTGTTGATAATTTCACATGAAAATATTTACAAAGAATTCATAAACTTACTGATTTTTATTCTTATTGATTTTATTGATTACTTGCTTTGCGTCCTCAGTTATATTAATTCCTCTTGCTATCATAATGGAAATCACGCATATTTAGCAGCTTAAAATAATGGCAATTAATAATTAGGAAAATCCAGACACAAAATAATTCTTTTCTTTTCTTTGAGTCTCACAAAACTATAGGCCAAGGTGAAACAAGTCTGTTTTCCTTGTTTGTTTCCATCTTAGGGATATGTTCTTTCTCCAAGAGCCTTCAGGTTGTTGTGGGGTTCTCTTCTATATAGCGTTGAGTGACTGATAGAGAGAGCTGGAGAATGTTCTTTGCTCCTAGGGCTTGCCTGCAGGTTATGTTCCATGGTCCTATCATCACTTGAAATGTCTAAAGGTATTTTACAGCTCTAAATTCTCCTATCACAGGAGAATAAGGAGAAAATATCTCTAGGAGATAAGAAGTTCTGCTTTTATATGATTAAATTGAGGCCACCCACTGAACCAGAATTGTCTTTCAATTTCATAATCAAAATTTGCATCTTAAGTTTAAAAATTTAAATCTTAAATTTCCAAAAAATTAACATATTCCCTTAGGTGAGCATTAGGACACAGCATAGTATGTTCTACGTACATGTTAAAAATATCTTTTTTCAGCCACATACAGCAAACCAGTTGCTAACGTTAAAACTAAAAAGGAGAGAAACTTGAAGGAAACCCACTAAAATCAGGGACTGGACAAGGCCCACTCTCTCCTACCTATTCAATATAGTTCTTAAAGTTCTAGCCAGGAGCAATCAGACAAACAAAAAGGAGGTCAAGGGATAAGATTGAAAAGAAGAAGTCAAAATATCACTATTTGCAGATGATATGATAGTATATTTAAGTGATACCAAAAGTTCCACCAGAGCACTACTAAACCTGGTAAACAACTTCAGCAAAGTGGCTGGCTATAAAATTAACTCAAATAAATCAGTAGCCTTCCTCTACCCAAAAGAGAAACAAGCTGAGAAAGAAATTAGGGAAACGAATCTTCATACAGACCCAAATAATATAAAAGCACCTCGTGTGACTTAACCAAGCAAGTAAAAGATCTGTACAATAAGAACTTCAAGACTCTGAAGAAAGAAATTGAAGAAGACCT